>NW_022900947.1:4358885-4431681 GCF_012274545.1 Fukomys damarensis
TGGAAAGCACTTCCCCTTCTGAGCATATTCTGGCCGCTGTAAGCCACTTTACACCTTTCAGGTCCAGTTTAAACAACCCAGGAACTCTCAGGCAGAGGAACTCCCCTGTGCCTCAGTGAGGAGGTTGACAGTGAGCTCTGGCTCTTCCGCTTGCTGGCTCTGTGGGCTGAGGTGGTTTACTTGACTGCTCTGAACCTCAGTCTCCTTACCTGAGAAAGGAGTCCTCATCACATAAGATGTATCATAAACTACGGTGTGTGTTTAAATTTTCTTAAAAGTATCACAGTAAAAGTCTCATCAAAAATACTCCCCCTTGCTTTGAATGCATTGATCCCAGGATTCCGGCCACTTCCCGAAGCAGTTCCGCAAGTCTTTTTTCATGAGTGTCTTTAGCTGAGCTGTCCTGGCTCGCCCGGTGATCCGAACTGATTCAAAACATAGGGCAATCGGTAAGTTCTCAAACGGATCCTCTCCCCACTGTGCCCAGGTTTCCTAGGAGGCCTGACTACCTCATGGGCCAGCAGCTTTGTTACATCACAGGCAGGAACCCCACACCAAGGTGAGCGCTGGGCACAGAGGCCCCGGGCATCTGGGATGCAGCGTTCAGACGTGGAAGCCAGCTGTGCCTTTGAACCCTCCGGCCGAGAGACTGTAACCAAGCCATTCCTGCTGGGACTCAGCTTTTCTCCCCCAGCTCCCAGGACAACTCTGGGGTCCCTTGGGTGTTATAAAGAAAGTCTCATTGTAACGCAGCCAGGAACGCCAGGCTCTCACAGGCTGTCACGCAGCACTCGCCGTGGCTCGCTCCTCTCCGCAGCTGCCTCTGGGTTCCTGCTTCCAGCCTGAGGAAGAAGCCTCCATTTTGGTTTGGAACCTCAGCCAAGCTCTCCAAACCTGCTCTTGGCAGAGCAGTTTAATGAGGCGCAGGGCGTTTGCCAATCTATTCATAAGGCAGCACCGTTCCGTCTGCCAGGGATCCCCGGGGACCCGCGTGTCACCCCGCATCCTGCAGACAAGCAGTGCACAGGAGGAACCGGGCACCAAGTCTCCTGCACAAACAGCACCACGGACTTTCAACCGCTTTAAAAATAGAACAGCTTATTTCTAGATACCTCGGCCAGTTCCACAAATAACTTCAGGTGGCTCACAACGTCCACGGAGAAAACCAAGTTTGATAAAGACGCAAACGGAGATGTGGAAGCCAGGAACTGGAAAGCCAAGTGGCAAGAAAAGCGACAGGAAGGAGAGCAGAAAATGCAGATTCAAAACAAAGCAGAAAGTGGGCATGGGCTCGGATTCTCTGATGTAAACAGAGCCACCGCCACTGTTGTTTCTAATGTGTATATTTCAAAGAAGCACAGGATGCCTGTGTTAGGGATGACACACCTGAGACTCAAGGGCTGTCAGAAGTCTGTAGCTGTGACCTGGCTGTGGGTTTCTGTTCCTAGGCACCGGGTGGCCTCTCCAACCAAGGTGGTTTAGCCGTCAGCTTTCTGTCACTATAACGAACATCCACAAGGAACAGCTTATGAAGAGGAAAAGTTTATTTGGGTTTGCAGCTTTGGAGGTTCCAGTCCACGATCAGTTGGCCCTGTTGCTTGCAGGGCACATCGACACAGGAAGTTATGGTCCAGCCATGGTCACTCCGAGGCCAGGAAGTAAAGGAGAGGAAGTGGAAGGGGTGGGGTTCCTACAGTCCACTTGGAGCCTGTACCCCCAAGGACCCAAAGACCACTTCCTAGGCCCCATCTGTAAAAGTTCTACCACCTCCCTTAAGTCCTAAGCCAAGTCCCAACACAGGGCCCCTTGCTAGGCATTTAAAATCCCAATGTAAGCAATGACACAGGTGCACACAACTGTCCTTATCAGAAAGTAGCAAGTATTTCAAGCTTTTTTTTCCAAGCACAGAAGTCAGAAAAAGTCATCTCTCAGGCAGAGCTAGGAAAGGCTGAGCAGAGAAACGGCAGGTGGGGCTTTGTAGCACACAAAAAACTCGCCAGGCAGGCAGGGGTGGGAGAAAATTCTGGGCCAACACATGCAAGAACCTGGGTCCCTGTACGAGGCAGCTGCTGTTGGAGGCCAGGATTTGTGAGATTCACTACTTTAATAACGTTTTAAAGCTTAGTCAATTTGGAAAAACCAAAGAGAAAAGAAAAGAAAATTTAATTCAAAGAGGTAAAATCAAATCGTATTAAAACAAGCTCCACTAATTCCAAACATGCAGCAATTCAGACAGGTAAACGGAAGCATTTGGAAGGCAGGTTTACAATAGAAGCGAGATTGGAGACACCAGTTCCACAGCACGTAACGAACCACTGGGTTCTCAGCTATATGTGGTCACATAGCAACGAAGATATGCTAATGACACGCACTTAATATATTCATTAAAGCAGGTCCCTGAGGTACCACTTCCGCACACACCTTATTATCCTTCTCCCTTCTGCATGATGTTGAGGCGCACAGACCTGTTCGCTCAGGTGGCTTCTGCACAAATCACCACCTTCCTGCCTTAATTAAAATGATCCCCATTTCACACGCAAGCCTTTAGCTAGGCGTGAAGAGCAGCCTTGGCCACCCACCCGCTACAAGGTCCTGTAAAGGCCAGGACGCCCTCGGATTGTCACCACCCGGTGCCGAACCCCAGGCCTGCCTCGTGGCTCCTCAGGAATCTCACTGCTCCTGGCACCGACCCTCAGGGTATGGGCGAAATGGAAATTGAGAGAGGAGTGTGGGTGGTTTTCCCTCACTGCAGCCCACGCAGGAGTATGGAGAGATGGAGCACCTGCCGCTGAGGAAGACTGCACAGCAGGATTTCGCACTGGCCCAACACCAAGCTCTGCCATCCAGGGGTCTCTCTCGGCAGACAGCGCCTCCTGAACTGAGGCGGGGAGGGCACCCCCATTCCCGGGCTGCCTTCTCTTCTCTGCTGCCCCTTGGGGAAGGAACGCTCACCCCAGGGACAGTCAGGCTCAGTATGGGGCTCATGGGGCAGAAGAGGGTCCTTTTCCACCCTTCCCCTCCGGGCACATGGAGACCCCAGAGGCTGGAGCACAGTGGGGGCTTCTATTGGATGCAGCTCACACATTCATTCTGACAGCACCCAGCAATCTAACGGCCAGTTACCTTTCTGAAAGAATCAACCAGAACTACTGGGAGCTGAAGACACGTGAATGCAAACTCCTCTACGGCACCATCTTTGTCCTCCAGCAAATGAGCAAGGAGTTTGAAGGGAAGGGCTGGAAGGGGCCTTTTTACAGACTGCTTGTCTGGTATAATTTTTCAAAGGCAATGTCAGAGCACATTCCAAAAGCCTAGGCAATCTAGAGTGCTGACTGTTGTCTATGAATTTATATTCTAAGCAAATGATCAGTGCACAGTGACCATCACTCATGAGAGCTAACTTTCACTGCCCGCTGGGCGCCATGTCCCGGCTCCAGGTGGATGGTGTGGAGTTCTTCCTTTTGAGAAATAGGAATTGTCCACGCCAGAAGGATGACAAGGGACAGCTACGTCCAGCATGCAGAAGAGACACTGAGATGCAGAAGAAAGGCAGTGGGCTTCAGGTACTCTTATTACTGTCACTGTCACTTGCTGAAAACAACAGCAATGTTCCACCATGAGATATGACAAAAAGGGATTTATTGCAAGAAGGGAGAGTGCACTGTGGATGATAAATTTATAACATGATTAACCATGTCTCACAATCAAGAAAAGCCAAGTATCTGAGTATCTTGATGGTTCATTAAAAGGACCCAATAATATTCAAAGTGAATTCCAAAGATCAATTTAAAAACCTTCTTGTGAAGACAAGAATGAAAAGATAACATCCCCAAGACTTCCACTGCGGCCCAACCCAGAAACAAGAGGATGCCACTGCTGGAAAGGCGGTCATTCCATCACTCCGTCATTCTCCCCTCTTCCAGTATTTCTTGAGTGGATTCTTTCTGATTACATCTCTCGTGATCCAAAAATGGTGTCTCTATTTTGTTAGGGGAGACAGGCAATCAAGACATTCCTGTTGGTGACGAGTGCCCTGAAGAAGGCGGCAGAGTCATGAGAAACAGATGGGAGGACTGGCAGCCACAGATCCCGCCCATGCCCCTTCAGGTCCCCACTAAGGCACTAAAGGGCCTCAACAGCTTGGACCATCCGTCACCAAGAGGATGACAAGTCATGGCACAGAGCCAGTCAGATGGCCGGTGAGCTACAAAGCTGGGTGCGCCTCCCAGCTCCACCCCCAAGCTCACCTGTGCCACCCACACGGCTGCCCATGTGCTGAGGCCCAGCAGCAGGGTGAGGTCACCAAGCTGCAGTCCCCACCACTCCCGAAGACCTCTTACCCATGTCTGAGAGTGTGAGTCCTGGAGGGGCCTGGCTGTCAAAGGCCACTTCCCAAGCCCTCCTGCTCATGGACAGAGACTAGCAAGGTCCTGGCCGCATGGGAACCTGCTGCATGTAAAGGTGTTGGAAAGGAAAGGAGGGGACGGAGACCGTGTCTACAGGCATCTACCATCACTGCTAAGCTCAAGGTCAGTACGAGCAAGGGCAGTGCTGTGTGCTTGGATTTATTCTTAGCTGCATATTCATGCCCTGCACTCATTTTTCCTTTTTGTTTTCTTGCTCGGTAATAACCATCCGCATTCGCAAACTGATGATATGGAGGGACAGTCCTGGCTTGACATTGGCCTGTCCTTACCACTTTCCTGTTCCGCCAATCTCCACGTTAGGCAGGGAGGGACCTGGGCCCAGGCTCGAACCATGGCAGGCTTGGCAGGAGGATAAATGACCATCACAACATAAGGATTTAATGACACCACACATATTTCTGGTATATATTTTTAGGATAGCTTACTATTTAAGGTAACTGAAGCTAGTTTTTACCTCTAGGCGAAATAGCATATTATAAGAAATCAAGTCCATAAAAACACAAAAGTGAGCTGATATGAAAATGTCAAGTACATAATATTGCAGGGAACAGAAGTGCAGTAGAGCTGCCTGGCCTGCTCGAGGCTAGAAGAGGCCACCAGTAGGGTCATGGGGCATCCTACAGAAGCTCAGAAAGGAGGTTGTGGCTGCATGAGGACCCTCCAGAGGACAGCAGCTGTGCTTGGTCTCATCTCTGGACCCTGGGGAATCAGGACAGTGCCTGGCCCGAGGGGGAGCCCAGGAGATACCTGAGAAGGAGCAGAATTCTCATAGTGGGCACAGGGGACAGGGAGACACATTCTGGGCTGAGCAGTAGCGTGTGTGAGAGAATGCAGTGGTAAGGACAGAAGGAAGTATGTATCAAACATTCCATCAGGGTGGCCACCACTCCCAGGAACCAAGATGGCAGCAGAACTGGGTATCAGGAGGTGGACTGCACACAGAGGCAGAGGCCACACAGAGGCACAGGCCACACAGCACATGGGCTTCTATGCTAGGGCCCTCGGGTGAGATGACTCTTTTTGCAGGGGGTGGCAGGCTCAGTTAGCACTTTGATAAACAAGATTTGCCCCCCACAGGGCAAAGTGGGGACAGGCTGAAGCTTGGAATGCAACTTAGGAGGCTGGAGCCACAGCCAGAGTCTGATGATGATTTCTGCAGAAAGATGCAGCCCAGCAGCTGCAGGGAAATCCTTCATCACGGGTCCCCAGAGACCTCCGGTCTCTGTGCTGTGCCCCCCCCCCCGCCCAGCCTCTTCACCTGCTCCTGCTTCCTCCAGGGCAGCTCTGCCCTTAAATACTTTATTTAATTTCCTCTGAATTGAAGATCTCAACACTTGAGACCTCGCTACCGATTTCCATGGTTCTTTCACAGTGACATGTAGACATCTGGGTGCTGACTGCCACTCACAGAAGGTTCTAGAAGCAAAGGGGTTGTGAGAAGTGTTGTGACAGCTTCAGGAATCTGTTGTTGCCAGCCCCACCACGCTGGCCAGGTGTCCCCGGTCTCGGTTGTGTTGATAGAGCAGCAGGTTCCCCTTTGCTGATTTGAAAGTATCTTAACAATGAGTCTAGTAAACATAGCCAAATGGGGAGGTAGAAATGAATTTTGGACACAGTACGAAAACACGCACAAGCCAGCTACTTATGAACTTTCATTTAGGAAACAATCTAGTACTGAAAGCTCAGGAAACTGAAAACTTCCACATCTGGTATTGTAGGAGATGCACACAGTCCACATCCCGAGATAGGAGCCACCCAACTGCCAAGAGTTCAGCCTGCCAGAACTGACCTTAAACACGTGATCCAGCAGGCCTCCCTGGGTGGTTCTGCCTGTCCCAGACCAAGGGATTCTTGGTTCTACCTAGATGACCCCCTAAAGCCCCCTGGGATCACAGACCTTTGGAAGGTGACTGGTTTACAAGGACAGCAGAGCTGACTTGCTGTTAGGAGGTGGGGCCCGGTGGGAAGAGGTGTCACTGGGCGTGGCCCGCAAAGCTCCTCTCCCTACTGGCCCCTCCCTTCTCTCTGCTTCCTGTACCCCATGCTGTGAGCAGCTCTCCTCCGCCAGGCCCCTGTGCTGTGCTGTGCTGTCCTGCCTTGGAGCCGGCAGACTGTGGACTGAAATGAGCCCATGTAAACCTTTTCTCTTATGTTGTGGGTGTTTTGTATTGTGTCCCAGCCAGGAGGAAAGTAACTGAGAGTACACATCACCGATCTAATCCATCGAACACTTCAAGGACGTCTTTATTCTTTCATTTCTGTTTCACAAATAAGGAAACAGTCATGGAGAGGCAAATGGCCTTACTTTCATGGTGTCCATGTTCAAAGCTCCAGCTGCTGCACCAACACCAGCACACTGCCATCTTGGTTCTCCCAGTTCTGCTGGCTGGGCTTCTGGGCTCAAGGCAAGCAGCTGTGTCCAGACCTGCTGAGGAGTCTTTCAGGCTTGTAGACGGCCACCTTCTCACTGTGTTCTCAGCATGTGTTCTCTCCCTCACATTGGCTGCAGTCTTAGCAGATTAGGGTCTCCCTCTATGACTGCAGCCATATTCACCTCCACAGTGCTCCATCTCCAGAGGTGGTCACTGTGAAGTCAGGGATCCAATCTACCAATCAGGGAGGTACACACCGGTCCGTGGCGACCTCAGGGCTGGTGAGAGGAGGAGCTGGGGCTGGACAGGGAGGTCAGACCTCGCAGCCATGTGCTTAGCCCCTGTCCTCTGCAGTGCCCTCCCCAGAGCTCTGACAGACACCATGCCACCCTCCCTCTGTGGGGTGATTTCTCTTTCTTTCTCTTTTGCTGTGTTCGTCTGAAGACCAAGAGAGCAGCTTCCTAGCTGAGCAGGTGGAAATATTGTGCTTGACAACTCGGCTCGGGTTCTCACAGCTGGGCAGCTCAAACCTCTCATCTTCCAGGCAGAAGTGTCAGGAAAAGGGATGGGCGCAGGGCAGCAGGGAGGCAGCAGTGGAGGACGCTGATGAGGAGCAGACGAAGCCCCATCCCAGGGCTGCATTTCATCCGCAGAAGGAGCAGAGAGGCGGGTGGGTGCCAGGTCTAAAGTATGTGTCCTTGTGGAAAGTCTTCCCCCAGGACCCAGATGCCAGAAGGAGGGGTCCACACAGCAGGAGTTGGGGTGTGGTGTGGAGGCCCACAGGGAAGCCCAGGCCAAAGGCTCAGGAGCCAGAGGGCCTGGCCTTTGGTCACATCAGGTCACATCACCTCCACTTAAAAGTGAGTGACTCAGATGCCCCATCTACAAAATGGGTAACACAATAAGGGTAGGATAACAGGAAGAAAAGAATGAGGCTGTGAGGAAGACTGAAGAAATAAAGTAATCTAGGCATGGTGGTGAAGCCCTGTAATCCCAGCTCTCTGGGAGGCTGAGGCAGAAAGACTCCCAAGTTCAAGCTCAGCAACTTTGTGATTTAGTGAGACTGTCTCACTAAGGGGGGACTTGAGATGTAGCCCACTGTGAAGGTTCTGAGTTCAGTCCTCAGCACCAAAAGAGAAAAAGAAAGCTACAGGAGACCCACACTGAGAACTCAGGAAATGTTGGCATTTGTTTCCTGCAAGGCTGAGAACTGCAGGGGATGGCAGGTGCCCTTGCAGCTGACCCACAGCTCAGCTGGTACAGGCAGGCCATGGGCTGCTTCTGAGCTCAGCTCTGTCTCTGAGAGACGGGCAGAGTTGTCATGAATGGGATGGTGCAGCAGAGTCTGAGCATGTGGCCAGAAGATTCCCCTGGCTTCTGGAAACAGCTTCAAAGTTCCCTGGAGATCCCCTTCTCTCTCGGTCTGTTCATGAGCCCAGGATCCACCTTCTATTGTCTCATCTTTGTGCTCAGCAGGGGCACCCGGTTCCAGCCAGGTCAGCCACACCTCAGCCTCTACCAGGGCTACTCAGTAGGACAGGGGTGCACATGGAATCCTGGCCATGGAGGTGATGGAGCTAACACAGGGAAGCAGAGAGGGGCCTGGACCACCGGGCTTCTGGACTCCTGCCTTGTAAGAGCCAAGACAGCACCATATGTGCCTGGGTGAGTGTTGGCTTCCCTTCCTATAACCAAACGGATCCTATGCATACAGTGTGTGAAGGCCTCAATACTGACCAGGGGCCAATGACTGCTCCTTTACCCTACTGCTTGAGGGGCTATTGTCAGTCCATCTCTCTGTCTGTCTGCCTGCTTGCCAATCTATCCATCCGTCCATCCATCCATTCATCCACACAAACACTGATCCATCAACCCATCCATCCATTCATCCCAACATTGATCCATTGATTGATCCATCCATCCACCATTGTGTATGCATTTATCTAACCTGTTTACCATCCATCCTTTTCTGACATCAATATATTCATCATATACTTATTATCACCCAGTCTATTCTCATATATATACACATATAACTTCTTTCAGTGAATAATATTGTCACTTACAGAAAATACACTTTCATATCTTTTCTTTTCTTTTTCAAAATGGTCCTAGCAGTACTCAGGGTATTATTGTATCTGTTAACAAGTAAAGAAACAGAGGCCTGGAGAGCTTGAGAGTGCTTTCAAAAGCAAGCAGTGAGCCCCTCTTCTCCTGTTCATGAGGGAATTCAGCATCACTAGAGACCACTGTTGGCAGAGGATTTTCTCCCTTACCCAGAACTCTCATGAAGCAAAAGGCACTTGGCACTAATCTGTTGGTGTCTGAATGTCCAGGACCCTGCCCCAGTGCACACTGCACTCATTCTGACAGGCACCCATCCCTTGGTCCACTCTGAGGAGTCTCTCCTGGAACAGCAAATGGCTCAGCAGCACACACACTGGCAGAGCAATCAGCAATGGACTTGGTTACCCAGATGTGGGGAGAGCAGAGAGGCCAGGCAGCTCTTTGTCTTATCCATAGTAGAGTGTTACTAACCATTGAAAGTGGTTTCCACAGCATTAGCAATGGTGAGCTAAGGCTCCCACCACTAATTTGAAGAAGTTAACCACAAAACTGCTCTGCATTATTCTTTATATCCACAACATAGAGTCAGGATAGCTGTGACAGATATAAAACCCACAAACACATCATGGATAAAAATATATATATGAGGAAAGGGGAATAAAGTGAATTGCATGTCTCAAGTGGAACCCAGGCATGGCAGGATTCGGGCTCATTGTTGCTTTCTTGTATATTTTGTTTTCTGTATTTTGCAAATGGAGGTTACATTTTTACCAGAAATTTATTTTGTTAAATTCTTTTGGTCTAGCTCTCAAAATAGTATGGTTACTTCCCCCAAATGATGGGAGTGTTGGATGAATAACTTTCTGTTCCTACCCACCCTTGATGCCCCATCTCTGGTCTGGGTTTTCCATGTGGAAATGCTGAGTTCAGGCACGCACCACACACACGACTTGATTGTCCCAGATAGGAAGATCTGTGTGCCCTCTTATTCTCCACCCACCTAAGGCTCAAAGTGCCTCTGGGCATGGAAAGCATTATGGTTACTGGAGCCAGTGAGCAGAAAGGACATGGTGGATGTCACCTTCAGGGTTGCCTTGCCACTGCCAAGGTCAGGAGTGAATGCAGCTGCTGAAGGAACCACTCTGAATCCCTTCCTAGAGCAGCCAGTCCTCACTGCTCCACTAAATCCAGCTTAAGAAACTTGGGGGAGCCACCTATTGGATGGTGGGTTAGACTCTGAGAGGGTAGCCAGTAAGTAGACCAGCTTTCTAGGAGGAGGCATTTCTCAGACAGGGTAAGAAATCCAGCAATTCAGGTACTCAGTGACAAAGGCTGTGTTGGGTCCACATGAGAAAGGCAGCGGCCCTGAGGAATGCTCACCCAGCCTGCATGTCGGCCATGGCTCCTGTCCTGGGGGCACCTATGCTGCAGCCAGAAATGTGCAGGAGCTGGCCCGGGACACTGAAGGAGAGGGGGATGCAAGGTTTTCAGGGAAAGGAGATGCCTCGTGGCCACACCTGGCAGTGTGCATCTGTAATCCCAGCACTCTGGGAGGCTGAGGCAGAGGATTGAAAGTTCTAGCCCAGCCTGTCTCAAAATAAAAGACAAAGGTTCTGGAATGTGGATTACAGCAGTCCCTGTGGGCCAGATTCAGCACATCCATGCTGCTGGGCTATCCCTCTGCATGGAGTGAAACTTGGGCTCCCAGTGTCCTCCTTGTGACCAACACAGCAGAAGAGACCTTTTGAAGAGCTGGACTCCCATCAAACGCACTATGTGACAGTTTCATCACATGTCAGGTATTTTCTCAAATGCACAAAACCTTCTCTGCTAAATCTATTTCCTGTCCAGATCACTCAGGGAAGAGAACAGAGTGAAAATGAACATGAAACACAGGCCTAAGACTTGGCAGCCAGTGAAGGCTGCCAGGGCCCTGGACGCTGGAAGCAGGGCATCTCATCCCACCTCACGGCCACACTCACCCAAGCCACTGCACAGTGGGGCCGGACTCACACCCATGAGGCTCGGCCGGAGAGTGAGTCCCTGGGCAAGCCAGGGACAAGCTGTCTGAGACAGGCCTGCCCAGAAATCTGTGCTGAAGCCAGGACGGGCCAGGGCAAGGGGTGCGCCCAGCAGGGATGGGACTCCCGGAGCTGGCGTGGCCACTCACCACAGGTTGACCAGGAACGGGTGCTCCAGCCCCTGCATGATCTGCAGCTCCCGGAACACGTTGCGCACTTCGTCGCGCTCGATGCACTTCTGCTTGTTCATGTACTTCATGGCGTACATCTTCTTCGTGTCGCGCTTCTGCACGATGCACACCTGAGCGACAGAACACGGAGAGCAAGGTCAGCCCCTCCCCGTGCTTCACACCTGGCTCCGGTCTCGTCTGTGCACCAGGGAGTGGAGCAGCTTGGCCGCACCCAAGGCTCCCTGCGCCTATCGAGCACAGTGTGGGACCGGTGTCGCCCTTCAGGGGATGCTTACGCCAAGAATCAGCAACTCTGCTGCGGATGCAGCAGCAGCTTCGGGAGCCAGAAGCCGCAGCCCTGAGGAGAACAGACAGGACGCCATGACCACAGCCTGGAACTCGCGTGTGCACGCCCTGCTGCAGACCATCCCAGTGACCACGGCCCTGGGACATCTGTGGGCTTGCACACTGCGGACCTGTCTGGTGACATAGCCCGGGAGCACATGTGTGCATGGGAGCCATGAACCCTGCATGTGGCCGAGTGACTCCTGAGCCCTCCCCACCGTGGTGCACTCTTGCCTGGCATCCTCTCTCTTCCTGGGGTCACATCCCTCGCAGAGCCCACTTTCTAGCCCAGGCAACTGAGCAGCACAGCCAGAAAATCAGTGTCCTCACCCAAGCCAATGACTAAAGGGATGGGGGCCCAGCACCCGGCACCATTGCTGCTGGGTGGGAAGGCGAAGGCTGGCGTTTCTCACTGCCTGAGCAGCGCGAGTGTGCCAGGCCTGGTGGGGGCCAGGCCTGACTTTCTTCTTCGAACGGGTCCACCTGCTGCTCCTCCCCTACTCCCTGCCCAGTCCACCCGGAGGTTTCTCTGTCTCCTCATCCTGCCTCAGAACCTCCTTCTGGGGAACCCCAACCACGGTGCCAGGTTCTGGGGGCGCCACGAAAGCCCCCTGTAGTGAGAGTCCTGGTGCAGGACAGGTTCCGACAACTGTCTTGAGATCACCCCTGTAATTTATGGGGGACGCTTCCATCCTCCCTCTAGAGGGAAGTCTGGGCGCAATGATGAACATGTTCACCAAAGCCACTGCACAGCAGGGCAGGATTCACCCTCACGACTGGTGACTGAAGCATGAGTCCCAGCTAGGGTAGGGACAGGCTTCTGAGATGGGCCCGCCCAGGATGGGGCAAGGGCAAAGGGTGCAAGCCAGGAGGGATGAGACACAGACAGGTGCTGCAAAGAGTCACAGATGGCCGGAGACATAAGTGAGGCCACATGGCCTGGAACAGGAATAGTACCAGGACTGTGGATCGGCTCCTTCCAAGTGTGGTGAGGAATGGCATCACCTCCCAGTGCCACGGGCCAGGTGGCTTACACAGAAGGAACATGTGGTCTCCAAGCTCCGGGGACCAAAAGTCCAAACTCAAGGTGTAGGCAGGGCAGCTCCCTCAGAAGGGTCATGGGGAGGATGTCTGGCTCCTCCCTGCTGTGTCTGTCTCAGGTTCCGGATTTGCGTCTTTTAATATGGACACCAATCACTGTACTTTATGGTGTACTCTAATCCAATATGGCCCATCTTAAATACTTATATGTGCAAAAAACCTATACTTTACTTTCTTTGGTTTCAGTAAGCTGCAGTCAGTTATGGCCTGAAAATATTGAATGTAAAATTTCAGAGATAAATTATAAATTTCATGCCATTCTAACTACCACAGCAAAATCCCACTCCACCCGCCCATCCACACTATATATGCTACCCACACGATAATCACTCGGCAGCCCTCTAGGTGGTCACACAGACTGATGTGGTGTCCTGGTGCCTGGGTCCAAGTAGCCCTTACACACTAGCCTGAAGCTACACCACTTCTTTTATTTTGTGCCACCTCCTAGTGTCACGAGTGGGACAAGCAGAGGACCATAAAGTATGCTGAGAGAAAAAAAGAAAGAGAACACATTCAAATAACTTTTACTACAGCAATTGTTAGATGGTTCCATTGTATTTGATTATTGTTGGCAATTCCTGACTTTGCCTGACTTATAAATTAAACTCTATCACTGGCAGGGATGTATGTATAAGAAAAATACAGTGTGCATAGAGTTTGGTACTATTTGAGGTCCCAAGCATCTACTCGTGGTCTTAGAATACACCCCCCATGGTTTAAGGGAGATCACTATGCCTCCAAATAAGGTCAGGTTCTGGGGTTTCAGGAGGATTCCAATTTGAGGGACACTAGAACCAGTACTAGAACCAGTAAGGCTCTATCCTTACCACACAGAGAAGGGAAAAGAAGGCCTAGGCCTTGCCCCAGACTCAAGCCTGAAGCCCAGATTCCCTGCCTCCCAGAAAAGGGGTTCCCTCAAAGACCCCAGCCAAAAGACAGTGGGCAGGGGGACCAGGCTAGAGCTCCATTTTCTCCTGGTTCTGTGGATTGCTCTTCTGTTGGAGGTTGGACCCACATAATCTCTGAGGAGCTGGTAGCCTCCAGGGGACAGATGTGGGACAGAGTGGCCAAGCCTGCATCCAGCTACAGCTCTGGCCCTCCCTGAACAAAGTTAGATTCACTATGAGGTGAACCTCAAGGAAAACAAGGAAGTGTGAGGAAGGCGACAGATGTCACCCGAATTAAACAGCACATCATGAAACCTCCCACAGCTGTTTTTTCCGATCCAATCGATGGCATGAGATTGAAGGTCTGTGGAACTCCCATTGGCAGCAAACCGGAAAGTAAGAAAGAAACTCAGGCAGGCAGAAGTGCCATATGCAAAGAAACCCCGGCATAGTGTGGATCCAGGTTGAATTCTGCACCCTAGAGACCACGCAAGAAGGCAGACAGGACAGAGAACACGAGGCCAGCACTCAGCGTGGGCCTTGCATCTCCACTCCACTGCTGCATCCTCACCAACGCTGCCTTGTGGGCCGGGCACTGGTGTCCAGCAGACTCATTGCACGGCACTGAGAAACTGAGTCTGGGATCGGAGCTGTGGGGAGGTCCAGGCCAAGCCATCCCAGGCGCTCACAGGTTCCGAAGGGCAGAGATCTGCAGGAGGACAGCAGGGCACGTGCCTCTGCCCTGAGATGGCGTAGGAATCAGAGAGGCTCTCAAAACCCAATTCACCAGTGGCTACAGGGAGACAGGGAGGCTCATGCGGAATAAAAAGGACTGACGAGTCTTCCGCATGGAATGGGGACAAGGGTCTGGCCAGACAGAGACAGAGACACGGCTTGAACTCTGGGGCCACTCTGACCGGGGCTGAGATTCCCTCTCTGCTGTGCAACAGGGGAACAGGGACTTCCCTCTCCGGGCCTCTGTCTGCTCGCTAGAGCTTTGGGGTTGCAGGTTCTGGAACAAGAAGAAACTGACGCTACCCCGTCTGGTGCTGCAGTTAGAGCAGCCTGAACAGACTCATTCAGAAAAGTGTCCCTGCAGACTGAACTAAGGGTCTCAAGATGAAGGCACTCAGGATTTGGAGACCTATGTCCCCATTTTGTGGACAGGTATCCACAGAGGGGTAAAGAGGAGGAGAGGACAGTCAGAGCCACAGGAGAGTGAGCAGAAAACAGGTGATGCAGCCCCAGGTTCACACTGGGTCCCCGCAGCTGCAGAGCCAGCAGGAGTGTGGGACAGGGGACCTCAAGCCCCTGCCAGGGACGGCCCTCCAAACGCACCTCGGTGTGGACATCCAGCTTCCAAACCAGGAGGCAACAGAGATCTGTTTGCCAAGCAGTCCGTGGCCATCTGTCGTGGCAGCCTAGGGGATGAACCTGGTATGGACATGGCCCCTGCTGCCACCTGCCGTGGCTGGGCGACGAGGGACCTGCTCCTGCTGTGCTGGCCCTACGTCCTGCTGCAGAGTGGGATCCATGGGACCAAGTGCAAAGAATGTGCTGCTCACAGAGGGGACCACAGTGAGGGCTTGGGGCCAGTGGACAGACCCACGCCTGCCACCGACCCAGGATCCCTGGCCTGGTGTCCTCCAGCTGGAAGTCCCACAACAACCACGTGACTGAAGTTTGTGGCCAGAACGGAAGCTCCCATCGTCACCACCAGTGGCTCTGCCTGGGTCCTGGGAACTCCAGCTTCACAACTAGAGGCTGGGTGTCCAGAAGCCCTGGTCCTGCTCAGCAAGGCTGCCTGGAGCCCATCCCACGGGAAGTTGCAGCCAATGAGGTGACAACAAGCAAGTCAGCCAAAGCCACGAGTTGCCTGAAACAGGCAGCCAATGAGCACCCTCGTCAGTCTACCCGAGCAGACCTCAGCGCCGTCACTCGCTTTGCTCTGTGCTGGCACCAATGAGTAAACACTGGGCAGCATGGGCACCTGTCCGTACCCTGAGCGTCAGAAGGTTGGGAACTCCAGATGGCAGAGGGCGGAGTTGTACAGTGCCCAAGTTTGCCCCGGGAGAGCCCACAATGCCAATTCCGGGCATGGGGAGACCGAAGGGGACCCTGGGTCCTGCGTTTTCCGAGGGGCTCAGGGAAGCCTTGTGCAGCCAGCCTCGGGTGTGACCTCGTGTCGCCTCCTCACTGGGCTGCACTTTCTTGTCAGGGCCCTGAGCCCAGGATCCAAGGGACACAGGACTGCGGAGCTGAGATCAGGGCCCTGCCGGACACGGGTGGCTCTCCTGGACCTGGACCGTCCCTCCTGCCTGCAGTTGGACTCCAACTCGGACTCCATTCTGGGTCCCAGACTCGAGTGTGCCCACTGGGTCCCTCCAGGCCTCCAGCCACCCTGCTCTGCAGCACTTAGCAGAGACTGGTAGCGGATAAGCAGCTGCCTGACTGCTGTGTTCAAAATCGGATGAAATGTCACCAAAGAGAGCGACCACGCTGGCCACCACTGTTCAAATGATTAGCTGATGGCAGACTGTCTGTAGGGAGAGGTTGCGACTGCCCAGCCTACATCCCCCTTCCTCCTGTGTGGTAGACACTTTTCTCCCAGGAGGCAGAAGGACCATGATATATGCACTTGGACTCAGGGTACCCACAGTTGGACCTACAATATAGGAGACATTAGTCTGCTGGAGGCATCTATGGAGTCTCGCTTTCTGCATAAAAAGCAATATATAGAGAGATTGTCTTCTCTCCACAGGTCTCTGTGTCCTTCCTACTTTGAACAGGGTTGTGATATCTGGAGCTACAGCAGCCCCTCATGACCATGAGGATGAGACAATCCCAGAGATCCTGAACCTGGAACCACAGATCTACCTCCCTTCATATTTCTTGTTATGGAAGAAAGATAAACTCCTCTTGTTTTAAACTATCACAAGGCAGGCTTTCTGTTCTTGCTGTTGATCTCAACTGACACACAAGCTGTGACTTTTCACAGCACACAAATCCCACATGGGCTCTGATTGACGGTGGCCTCACTGGGGTCATCCAAAGTTAGTCTCAATCTGGGAGGGTGAGGCACGAGGATGGCAAGTTTGCACCCAACCTGGGTAACTTAATGACTTCAAAGGAGGACATTACTGGGGATGTAGCTCATTGCAAAGGTCCTGTGTTCAGTCCTCAGTACCACAAGAATAAAAAAGTTGGCCTCAAGAAACACTCATTTGCTTGAGTATTCCTCCAGTAAAAACACTGCATGCCTACCACAGTCCGGTAGCATGGGGGACATGGAGACCGCACACTTTGCCGGGATTCAAGTATTAGGGACAATCAGACATGGCCCAAGAGTGGGCTGCATCCCCCACTGTAGGTCCCCAGGCCTGCTGGCCTGGCCCAGCTCCTTCCTCCTCACCTGGCCCCTGAGCCACTTCTGGGCCTGACATGCAAAGCGACCCCTCTCTGCCGCTGTGCTCCGGCCCTGAGCTCACACCCACACTGCTGCCCACCCCATCATCTCCCCATCAAAGCCCCAGACAGCAGGACTTGCCTCTGCTCTGCTCTGTGTCACCCCTCAGTGCCTGTCACAGAACAGGCCCCTCGGTGGCGGAGGTCGATGAAGGAATGATCACCATTAGGGAGGGCAGAGCTATGGGGAGTGGCTATGGACCCCAGGAGAGAGGGGCTGAGGAGGGGCACCCTACAAAGGTAGCATCTGGACTACACGTCGGGTACCCAGGGCAGGCCTCATCAAGACAGAAGTGCTGGTATCATCCCCTCTTCCTCTTCCAGGTCATGGGTATGAGAGCTGTTTCTGCCTGAACGGGCTTTGAGGGCCCAACAGTAGATGAGGGAACTGCTTATGTTGGTTGGCTGTGGGACAAAACAACAGAGAATCGACTTAAAAGAAGAAAGTGTTATTTTGTCTCATGGTTTCAGAGGGTTCGGGTCCATGGCCAGCTGGCTCCTTGCTTTAGGCCTGTTGGGAGGTGGGAACATCATGGCGGAAGAAGGCTGCTTACAGTGTGGTGACCAGGAAGCAAAGAGACAATAAGACAGCCAGAGAGGAAGAGCTGAGACAAGACACAGGCCCCCAAGGCCATGCCCCCATCACCCACTCCCTTCATCTAGACCCCACGTCCTATTTCCATCACCTTCCAATGTCATTATCAAATGAGTAATCCACCCATGGACGAATGCACCAAGGAAGTTAGAGCCTTTGTGGTCCAGTCACCTCCCCAAACCCCATCAGCTGGTGACCAAGACCCAGCACATGAGTTTGGGAGACATTTCAAGCCCAAACCATAACATCACTTGTCATGACTGAGACAGGGCCCTCCTTGTGGCTGCTGGGAAGATGATGCATGGTTAGAAGACATTGATGGCCATTCTGTATCACCTTGGCTGGGCCGTGGTGACTGATGTATGGTCAAGCTTGATGGTGGCTGTGTGTGTCAGGGCGCCATTGGAGGAGAGGGACACTTTAGTCGGTGCACTTGGAGGTCAGAGTCTACAATTTAAGCTCCCGTGGTGCCACTGTGTCCTAGCAGCCCAGCAAACTCACAACGCTGGCTTTTGTTCCAAAGGTGCTGGGAGCCGCCGCAGGGACTCAACAGTAGATCTGACGTTACAACTGTGAACCGGTGAAGGAAGGAAAGAATCAGCACAGAAACAACATGGAGAACTTGGCTCGCAGAAGGAGCTCTTCCTGTCAGTGGGGGAGAGAGCAGCAGTGTGGGGACGATTCTGAGAGGTGACAGGGTGTTTCAGAAACGGAGCGCACGTGCACACACACACACACACACACACTGGGAGATGGCACGGTCTCAGGAAATGTCAATGGGAGTGAGGGAGACGAGAGACCATGAGGATCGGAGGCTGGAAGTCCCCGAAGGTGTGAGGCCTGGGACAGCCCCTGAGCCAAGCAGAATGGGACTGGGCCACCGCAGAGCAAGTGCTGGGGGCTGTGAGGCACCGCTGTGGCTCCACACTGCCAGAGGCCCCCCTGCTCCCGCTGCAGCCTGCAAAGGGCTGTGACATGTCTGCTTCACCTGTGATATCGAGTTCTCAGTAAAGTGCCCTGCAGGTGCCAGCCAATTCCTCCAAAGCACGCCTGGCCAGACATGGCCTAATTAATATGCAACAAATAAATGTTTCATGAAAAAGGAATGGATGCCATCCCTCATAAAGATGTCGCAGACACAATAACGGCTTCCCAGAAAAGTGTCATCTTTGAAGAATTCTGATTGACTCTTGCATGGGAGGAACAGCTAAGCCCAGTCTCCGAGAAGATAGGCAACTTTCCAGGAAGTGCATGACTGGGCCAGGCTTCACAGCCAGAGCTCATCAGCTAGTACACTAGAAGTTAATTAACTCATGCAGTTTCCTGAGAAAAGCCTTCACATTCTGAGTCTGCTGGTGGCAGACATGGTGCTGGCACCTACCATATGTCAGCCACCTTGTGCCCATTGCTAATTCTGCCCCCTGGGCCCCAGGGCCTTTGGACATGCTGACTTTCTCTTTGCAATGTTCTCTCCCCCTATTTTCACCTGGAGTTTCCTTCTCAGCAGTTAGGACCCAGCTTGAATGTCCCTTATCAGTGAGGCGAGGCTGTTTCCAAACAACCAGCTCTATGGTGGGCTTACTGCACAAGGTACAACATTCAGCCTTGCTTGTCACATGGTAACAGACACCTGTGATAACCCAGATAGCACAGTTGTCCATATGCTTTTACTGCCCAGCCCAGAAGCAGACTGGACATCCCACTGGGCCACCACCAGCCTGCAGGCCAGGCATCGGAAAGAGGAAACAGATCCTGAAAGAATTAAGTTGCTAAGTGGGGAAAAACCCCAGTGCCAAGTGTTTGTGCCCACAGCTGACAAGCACGTGTGTGAACCTCATCCTGGCTTCATCCCAAACGGCTCTGCTGCAGCGGACACCAAGTCGGTGTGTCTGACACTGAGTAGTTTTTTCACCCGACGGATGTGCACACAGCTGTGGAAGCTGCCAGCCTGGCACCACAGAATGGTCCCCGGATGACACGCTCGGGGATGGGGCGGGGTGGCCACCATGCAGAGGAAGGCGACGTGGACTCTGGGATTGTCGTCTGGCAGCTCGTGCTCAATCTGTCTACACGTCCCTCGGAGAGACATCAAGAGCCATCGTCTGGAGCTGCAGACCCCTCCGGCTGTCCCCCCACCAGGCCCCATGTTAATTACCTCCCGAGTTTCTGGCGCAGGCCCCTGCCCGCAGGCCCAGGGCAGCTCTCTCCTTGGAGTAGCTCCCAAAGCTGCCCTCCGCCCCAGAGCGCGTTGAGGCACACTGGGCCACTTCTCCGGGATGCTCTCCTCCCGTTCAGCCACCGCTGGGGTGGAGGCCACAGAGGCAACTGTGGAACCAACACTGCAAGCGGGGAAGTGGGAGCAGAGCGGCCAGAGAAGCCCCGCCCCACAGCTCACTGCCTGCAGCTTCCACCAATTATGCGTGTTCCTTTCCAAGTCGTCATTCAGTGCGTGATATGTATTAGATACATGTGTGCGAACCACCTACTCACAGATGTGTGTGAATACACGACTCTGTGTGCCGGAGTGTCTGCATACACACTGCTCACACACGCACACAGGCTGCACCCACTTCAGGAGAAGACAAACTTGTATAACTGCTGTAATACTAGGCTTATTGAGATCTTAGGAGATTAATACAAGTTCCCTTTGGCCTGCACAATCGCAGGAGGAGCTCAAAGTGGTGGCCAGGATCATCCAGACACTTCTTAGTGTGGCGAGCTGCTATGTGGGGGACCGTGGTCACTGAGATCGCTGCACGTGCATTTTCAATTTCTTCTCTAAGCCTAGCGGGTTCTCTGTGACGTAGAATACCTCTGGACCCCCCACATCATGTGTTGAGAAAACATCACACTATTTTCTTTTCCTAAAGTGTATATATATATATTTTTGGTGGACTCGTGTGTGTGTGTGTGTGTGTGTGTGTGTGCGTGTGTGTGTTATGCTTCTAATATGGATCATGGCTCCAAAGGGTCCAGATATAAAGGCCTGGTGCTCGGGGGCAGTGCAGGGAGGTGCTGTGATGTCTCATGGGAGGTCCTTGAGTCACTGGGGACAGTGCTCCAGAAGAGGACTGAGGGACCCTGGTCCCTGTGTCCCTGTGTGTCCTGGCTTGAGATGCTGTTACCAATTCCAGCACGTGCCCCACATCTGCTGCCCCGACCAGAGGCCAAAACAATAGGGCTGCCTCGTCTTGGATCTGACCCTTGAAGTATGTGCACTGAACAAACCTTCTTCTTTCCTAAGCAGTCTGTCTCAGGTGTTTTGTTCTAGGAATGGGAAGCTGACAAATGCAGTGTGTGCATGTGAACATGTGATCTATATACCAGACACGTTTTGCATAGGGTGTATCTTGAATCTAAGGATTAAAGCTCTCAATCTCAGCTTCTGGAGGAACCTGAGCCAAGCCAGTCATCCAACAGGGCCAGAACCAGGAGATGCCAATGAGGTGCTGAGGGTCCTGCCTTATAGGAACAGGGGCTTACTTGTGCCATCTTATCCTGGGCCCTCACCCACAAGGCTCCACCTCCCCATTTACCACTGACACTTGTGCCCATGTCTTTGCCTTAAAACACTTTTCCTTCTATAGATAGACCTTCAACTTCTCCAATCATGAAAAAATGACCACCAACCAATAGAGCTCTTTTCTTATCACACATGATACACAAGGGGAACAGAAGTCTTTCCTCTCTGACTGCATGGAAGGGCCCTGAATGGGAGAGCTAGGACCACACAGGCACCCTATGGATCAAGCACTCTGCCCGCTCCTATCACACCCCGTGGCTGTGGGTGAGTGACACCCTGGGCCCCCAGGGAGCAGGGCAGATGCCCTCCAAGGAAGGGACACTATCCTAATGAAAAAGAAAAGAAAAGAAAAAGGGCCCACTGGGCAGGGAGACAGCAGCACCCAGGCCTCTGGGCTTCCATTCCCTTCCCATGCTACAGATGGGGAAACCAAGTGTCAGAGGGGTTGGTTTACTCTCCCAGGTGTCCAAAACTAATTCAGATCAGGATTAGCCAGACCCTAAAATCTAAAGTGTCTGCACTAGACATGCGAAAATTAATCGACTGTGCCCAAACTGTCCCAGAATTCAGTCACCAAAGGGTTACAAAAGCTGTCAGCAACTTCTTGCTAAAATCAGCTGATTGCACTTTGCTATTTATGCAGGTGCCACACGGGAGACAGGACCTCTCCCAGCATGAAAGTGAAATGCGATTCTGGGAGCTCACATGTGTGCAGCCTGATAACCACTGCTACTGTCATAGTCTACAATGAAACACCTTTCTTGAAACTCTTAATAAACACTAGATAGCAGGCCTGCCAAAGACAGCAAAGCCAAAGTAGGTGTTCGTGATTAGGAAAATGGTTTCCTTCGTCTTATGCCAGGCCACCTCGACTCGAGTCAGTAATAGCTATGTAAACTTCACCTGTATCTTACCATAAAAAGGAATCATTACTTGGTACTCTGATCAGAAAAAGCTATGTTCTATTCCCTTAAAGTAAGCTAACCTCATCCCTAATACTGGATGTCTGTGTACTTTTTACATGAATTTGCATATGATCTGGATATTGCTACAGCCTGAGTGACTTAAAAATAGACCCTATTGAGAAAGTTTGCACCTTTCGAAATATCGATTACACCCATAGTGTTGAGATAGTTATGCTGCTGACTACAGGTTCTGAGAGCCAAACCTAAACATCACCAAAAAGCGTAAGCAGAAAACTGGATAAAATGCTCAAGGGATGGTAAGAGGCTGCAACCCATTTTAAAAACCATAAAGCCACACACTAACAGGTTTGGGTTAATGTCACAAGGGGGACACAAAGGGTTCAGGACCAAACCCACTGTGACATAAAGATTAAAATGCTATGCTTCTGTTGACAGCAACTGTGTTACAGATTTAAAGAGATGCCTGTGATTGCTACCTGTCAACTTTACTTGAATAAGAACCACTTTGCAGATTAGTATAGCAATGGGATGTGTCTGTGGGTGATTGACAGGTAGGCCAGCAAATAGGAGGATGACCCACCCCAGCTGTGCATGGGACCAATCGATAGGTTTATAACCTGGAAGGAATAAAAAGGAAAAGGAGGAAGTCTTTCTCTTTTCTTTGGTGGAGCTCTGGTCTTTGCCATTTCCTTCAGATATTGGTCTCTAATTCCTTCAGGGCTCCACTGCACTCTTCAACATGGGATTCTGCAGTGAGCTCCAGGCCAGCAAACTTTGCTCCAAATTTTGATCCTCCAGCTCTCCAGCACACAGACAGCTGTTTTAGGTTCTTCCACCTCTGATTTGGCAGATGGCCACTGGGGCTCCTCCCATTGTGATCCTGTAAGCCTACTCAATAAGTCTCTTGTGTAATTATACACAAGTGTTATATTGATTCGTTCTCATGATGAACCCTAACTGATACAAGGCCTCAGGTCTCCTTGAGCCAGGAAATCTCAACACCATGATGAGAAACAACAGAAAGTAAAGTAAAGGTTTGATGGGATTTTTAAATGTTTTACTGTTGTCGTTTTTGTTGTTGAAGTTCAGCCACTATCTATGAGATTAGTGGCAAATCTGAGTTCCTTGGGGCACAACTCTGCTGAGAAATCCAGAAAAGAGGAGCCTCAAATACGTCCATAAATTCTGCCCATTGTTTGTGGGCCCCAAAAGATCACATGTGGGGTGTAGCCTGAAAGAGGGCCAGCCAAGAAAAGACAGTGAATGGCAGTCAGTGAGCCTGCAGGAGAGCCAGCACATGCTGTGTCAGTCCTACCAAATTAGAGGGTTTGTTAAAAATATGTTTTAAAATAAATCCAAAGTTTCTGCAAGGTAACCGTCACCATATCTAGAATTCAACCCCATAATATCTCTCCTAAAAAGAACCAAGAGAGCCACACAGGACGCATTCTCAATGGAATTGATGGTCAGTACTCAATACAGATGGCTCAGATGCCAGAATTAGCATAAAGGATGTGAAAGCAGCTATTACGATAATTCTACCCAACACAAAGGTCAATGTAGTTGAAACAAATTAAGAGGAAATCTAATCAAAGACTGAATTAAGGTTTATTACTTTAAATTAAGAATCCCCACATAGGCATATCATAGTTTAAACTTCTTAAAAGTAAAAAAATTAAAGGGAATTTTTGAAAGAGACACAAGTGGCACATTATATACTGAATAGTATATAATAACTATGTATACATTAATAATTATATAATTATATGTATTGATAATATAATTAATGTATAATTATTTAATAATTCAAAATCTGATGACCTTTCATCAGAATCATAGCAGATATGACAATGGCACAAAGTCTTTAAGGTACTGAAATGAGGAAAACTTGTCAACCCCAAAATCCATTTTCTGCAGAAACATTCTTCAGGAAAGAAAGTGAAAGAGATATACTTCAGATAAAAAGAAAACACGAATTAGTAGGAGAACTGCATCACAAAAACTACTAAAGAGAACTCTTCAGGTTCCAGGGACATGATACTGGATGTAAATCTGATCTTTATAAAAGATATGGGTAAATATCAAGGATGATTCACTCTCTAATTTTTAAAAGCAAAATTACAGGGCCAAGGATTTAGCTCAGTGGCTCTGCTGCCTGCCTCGCAAGCACAAGGACCCAAGTTCAATCCCCAGTACCAAAATAAAGAGCAAATTACAAACATATATAGTATAGTTATTAAGACATAGGTATATGGCTTCGAGCCAAAAAAAAAATAAAACTTATATTTTATGGTACTGGAGTTTTAAAATTTTAGAAACAGCGGTACATTTGAAAACTGTAGGATAAAGCCTGAGTTGGTAAAAGGGCTGTTGCAATATTTCTGTATTTTATGTAAAAGGTACCTCTCAGCAGACCACGAAACAAACTAAGGATGTATATTATCATCCCTACACCACCCCCTGTGTGTGTGTGTGTGTGTGTGTGTGTGTGTCTCCCTCCTCACTACCATGGGACGAGCAGCTTTCCGGCACTATGAGCCCCATCATGATGTTCTGCTCTCCAAGGAGGCTCAGTGACCATGGACTGAAACCTCTGAAACCATGAGCTAAAATAAACCTCTCTTCGTTGACACTGATTTTCTCAGGGATGTTGTCATGGTGACAGAAATCTGATTAACACATACATTTCAAAACACCTAACAGAAATAAATAAGTATAATCAAATAGGGTTTTTTTTTTTTCAGTTCTAGGGATTGAATCCAGGGCCACATGCATGCTGGGCAGGTGCTATACTCAGCTATAGCCCGAGCCTGATATAACAAGGGCACTGATTGGAAGATTCACTACTACTGTTAACTATTTCAAATGGGCATACAGACGTAACGTGATCTCAAGGATAATCCCATCACATTTCTTTCATAGAAATTGACAATTGAAAAGTTTCTAGAACAATCCAAAGACCTAAAATATCCAAAACAAATTTTAAAAGAATAAATTTGGAAAATTTACATTTCCCAATTTCAAGATTTACTAGGAATTTATGGCCATTAAGACAGCCTGGACTTGCATAAAATCAACAAGTCGGTCAAAGGAACAAAGAACCAAGAAGGTCTCCTACTATTCCAAGTCATATGATTTTCCACGTGGACATCAAAGGAAGCCAATGAAAAAGAAAAAGGGTTTTCAAGGAATGGATATTCATATGGAGCAAATGAACCCTGCCCCTGACTCACACCACACAAAATAATTAATTCAAGATCAATCACTGGACCAAAAGCTAAAGCCACAAAATCTCTAGAAAGCAAATATAGAAAACTTCATGACTTCAGTATGTTTTCTTGAGCCAGATTTTCCTCCGCAAACTACATAAAGCAATGATCTTAACAGGAAAAATACTCAAGAAATAAAACCTCATTAAAGTTAAAAATTTCTGTGCATCAAAATATGTCATTCAGGGCTGGGGATTTAGTTCAGTGGTGCTGCTGCCTGCCTTGCAAGCGCAAGATTCTGAATTTGATCCCTGGTTAAAAAAAAACAACTCTATCTATCGATAGATATATATGATTCATACATAAAATTAACAGATAAGCCAGTCTGGCAGAAAATACTCACATAACTGACAAAGGACTATATCAGAAAATGTATCTCATAACTCCATAATAAAAACACAATTCATTTTTTAAAAAGTTTTGAATGGACAGGTCACAAATAAAAGATATATGACTGGTCCCTAAGCACATGAAAAAAGGTTATCATTTTCAGGGCCAATCCAAGTTAAAACTATGCTGAGCTACTACAAAATACTTATCAGAATAACTTGCATTAAAAATATTAATTACCACCATATGTTGGCAAAGAATGAAACAAATAGGACTCTTTTCTCTGTGGTACTGGAGATTGAACCTAGGACTTCTGCAGTGAAGTACACCCCCATATTTATTATTTACTTTGAAACAGGGTCTTCCTAAGTTGCTCAGGCTGGGCTCAAACTTGCCCAGGAATTCTCCTGCCTTGGGAGAATAAAATGGTCTAACCACATCGCAAACTCAACAGTGCTGTATGAAGCATATACATTAGTCTATGATCCAGACATCCCAGTCCTATCTGCCCGAGAGAAATAAAATCGTATGCCCACCAGCAAAGACTTCTTTCTGCACAGTTTCCTAGCAACTTTAGGCAAAACAGTTAAAGCTACAAAAAGTCCTGGAGTCTATTGTGATGAGCATGGGGCAACAAGCTGTGAGCTATTAATAAAATGGAATCCTGTTCGCTGATAGGAAGAGGAAAGTGTCATTACTCAGCAATGCGGATGAACCTCCAAAACCGTACCGCAAAGAACGTGACTGTGTGGCTTGACTTCATAGCAACTACTACAACTGGCAAATCTAAGCTGTAGTGGAGGTGGTGGTCAAGCTGGGGACGGGTTTTGACTGGAAAGGATCAAAATGGGATTTCGGATATCCTAGAGTCCAGTAGGGATTCCAGCTACCCAGCAAGATACATTTGTCAAAAGCCAAAATTTGTGCATTTTATTGTATGCACATTTTACACCAAAAGAAAAACTATATGCAAACCTCTATGCTGAAATACTTTCAGGGAAGTGTACAGATATTTGCAGTTCACTGAGACATAACAAAATGGACTGATAGATGGGTAGAGGATAGGTATACTGTACGTTTGGTGAAATGATAATTGTAGATTATACAGAGTGGATATGGGTGTCCACTATAAAATTGTTCCAATTTCACTATATATTTGCAAACTTTCACACTGAACTGATACAGAGCAGGCAACACCTGATTCGATTTTGTAATCTTAGAACCTATAATGGGATCTGAGCACATTTGCCCCGTGTATGCTGGATGGATGGATGGGATGGGATGGGTGGATGGATGGATGGTTGGATAGATGGATGGATGGATGGATGAGTAAATGTAAGAATGAACAAACATACTGTAGCTAATATTCAATCAAATCCACACAATAACTGGAGAATAACTGGTGATAACTAGAGAAAACAGATTCAGAGACAGCATAAAGACTGCTGTTAAGCCAAGAATGACAGTACTTCCAAGAACAATGAGTGTCATGCAAGGCTGTGAGCCTTGCTGGTCCTTGTTCCGGGCCACCATTTATCAGCAGTGGCAGATGTCAGCATGGCAAGATGCTCTGGGAACTTTAATGTACACCACAGCCCTGCCTGACCCGTGCCACCTTCCTGTACAACCACAGGCCTCTCCAAGCAGAAGCTCCCACGCCACATCAAATCAGCACTCCCAGTATGAAGTCTGCACTTCCTCCCTTGCCACTGTCCAGGGGCAAAAGTACCCCAGGCAAAAGAGATCGCATGTGTGGGACCTTGGCATGGCATCCATGTCGGGCACTCCCCTCCTCCATCTCACTTACTTTGCATGACAGCCCTGTGCAGAAGACAGGACACGCCCACGTCGTGGTGACACACAGACTCAAAGTGAGGCTCGGCCTGGATCGGTCAGCATCTGTGACCCATCTGCCTGACAGTGGAAGTGCTGCAGTTCACACTGTGCCTGGCCACCTTGCACTCACAATGACCATGCTGGCAAGTACTCCAAGAGAGGAATCCTTGCTGCCCAAAGATACCATGCATAGCCTCGGAAGTCCCTGCACAGCACAGCCGGACTCAGTGTAGGTGGAGTGAGTGTGGCTCCGAGGGAGACCTGGCTTCTATGGGGAGGGCGTGGATTTGCAGTTAAGTATCCAGAGACAAATTAGCTACTTGAAACACTTTTTTGGAAGAGCTCTGGTGGAGGACAAGGCCAGCATGGACTAGGGAGGGTCAAGAACAGAAGTAAAGAACAGCTTTGCTAAGGTCCAGCCAGCAGCTGTGGGCGCACCCACCTCACTCAGCTTGGCTTCCCAAGCAGCAAGCACAGCAAGCATACTGCACATCCCAACGGCATTGGTAACCCCAGCTCTTCTCCCGCCCTCTCCACTGAAAGAGCTTGCCTGCTGCCATCTGGCTGAACAAAGAGGCTTCACTTCCCAGCATTCTCAGCGGGTAGGTGTGGTCATGTGACCAGTTATAGCCAGTGAGAGAGGAGAAATCTGCTGGGGGATTCTGGGGTGGACAGTCACTATAAAGTCACAAAGTGAGTCCTAGTCGGGTGACAGTGTGACACATAGAACCTGGGCAACCTCTTGAAACCATCAGAAACCCTGCATCTGTGGACTGTGGGACTTGGTCACACCTGCAAAAATATATCTATACTCCAGCCAAAAATACATCTTGTACTTCATCTCCAGCACAACACATGACCTGAGCCACCAGCCCACCTGGGTACTTCAGGGGTCTTCTTGCTGCTCCTCGCTTCTGCCCTTGGCACCCCCAGGCTCTGCACAACACTGCAGCCAAAATGATCCTCCACAGCCACAAAAAGAGGTGCTGCTCCTACATCTGAACCCCCTAGGGCCTACCCTTGTCCCTCTGAGAAACAACCAACATGTGCACCGCCTCCAGCAAGATCCGCCACAACCCAGTCTGGGGTGACCCCTCACCCCACATCCCGGCACCCCACTGCATGGAAGCCCCTCAGCACTGCCAAGCACACCCCTTTCCCTGGTCTCTGCACTTGAGCCTTCAAGTTTGCCTGGAACCTGCATGTCACTTCTGTCACTGCCCTCAGGGCTCTGCTTACAGGTCGTCTTACCATTAGGAAAGGGTCTTTCTTGGCAGCAGCTATGGGCCACTCGCGGCTGCTGAGCACTTGATATTGGCCAGTGCTGTGGAGGGGCTGCTGAATCTGTCATTTTATGACTTTAATTAATTAAATTTCAATATTCACATGTGGTTAGTGGAGACCCAACTGGCAGCCCAGCTTTTATAAAACAGCAACTCCCTCCTGCCCCTCCCCACCCAGAACTCCATATACCCCCTTATTGTATTTTTAATATTCACTGATCACTGCCTAGCACACCATAAATGTCCATATTCATCTTTTTGCCAGCTCTTTCCTTTCTAAATGGAAAATGATGGGTGAGAAAAGGCTCTGTGGTGCCTGGTACAAAGTATGCATTCAATTAATAGTCCTAGACTGGATTAATGAATGAGGAAGAAGAAAAAGGAGAGAGGGGTTGTTTGAGTCTATTCAATTTCTTGGGTCAAATGTCTCAATTGAAGCCTGTAAGTTTTGCACACTCTGGGGGAGATATGGGGTTGCTGACACCGCATGCCCCTAGTCACTGAACAGCCCTGGGTTCAAATCCCAGCTTGGAGACCTCTTGTTTGTGTGGCCATGGGTACACTGTCCCTGTTTCCTCTAATTACTAAGGCTCAGTTTTTGCATCTAAGTTATTCTACATGTAAAATGGAAATAACAATAATACTTATTTAAATAGCATAGAAAACCTAGCATTCAAAAGGTTCTCATGAAACTACTTTTTTTTTTTTTTTAGGAAAACTTTTACTTTCTAAAAGCCCCCAGCCTTCTCAATTTTTGTAGACTTTCACCCAAAGTAATCAAAGATCACAAACACGAAACACTAAACACTAAACACTCATGCTGCTGGAAGAGCTACTTTTGCGATCAGTTTGTGGGCTCTTATTTCTACTTTCTTCTTTTAGATTCCCGAGGAAAACCTAGCATTAGCAACTTTAAAATAATTATCACTATCATTCTCCTAAACCAGGGCTGCTGTGGCAATTTAATTTTCAGAATAAAATTACACCAGACCCCAAGGAAACCATCCAGACTTCCTTTCACGTTTCTGATTTGTCAAATTGAAATCTTTCTGTGGACAGGAAATTCACTGTGCCTAGAAACAGACATCAAAACAGACACAAACTGACACACACACTTAAGCCTAGTCTAGACTTTCATACATGAGTGAATGAAAAATAAGATTAATGCTTATATAAAAAACCATATTACAGTGAGAGATACATTGCCAAGAATGATGGAGTGTTTGAAATGAGGAAGATTAATGGCAATGTGTCTTTCACTGAAGTCTTTTTTTTTTTTGGTTTTTGAGACAGGGTCTCACTATGTAGTTGAAACTGACCTGGAACTCACTGTGTAGCCTAGGCTGGTCTCGAACTCACAGCGATCCTCCTACCTCAGACTCCTGAGTGGCTGGGATTACAGGCGTGCACCACCGCGCCAGGCCTAAAATCATTTTTTATATTTAAAAATTCCCCATATTTTTGGTCACATCTCATATTTTGTTGATGAATTTTGTAATAAAATGCACTATTCTTACCTTTCCAAAACTCCCTTTACCAATGGCCCGCAGAATCTGAAAATGGTCAAAGTTGACTGCAAAGGAAAAAGAAAAAAAGAAACAAATCAGTTTGCCAAACCTTGCGTGGCTTCTTAAACCCTTTCAGCTGCATGCCCTCCCACTTCCTCCATGGCTTCCGGTTTAACCTGTGTTACCTTTGCCATTGTAGCCTCCACCCCTAAGAGGTCTGTGTGGTGCTCAGTGCCATCCACTTTCTTCCGGACGGGTGTTTGGGGCACATTGAAAACTTCGCAACGGCACACAGACAAGAGATATGTTTGGTCCCTGAGGAGGGACCAATCAGGTACATAGATTTTTAAATTCTCGCACATGCTGGCCCCTTTCCAGGAAGACCATGGTGCTGTCACACCCAGACTGCAGTTTGTGTGATTCTGTTGCTACCTGGAGGCCCCTTCCTGCCTGCCTGTTTCAGGCCGGGACTGTGCACACTGGAGGATGAGACACTGGGCCCACGCCGTTCCTGCTGTGGCCCTACCCACACCTTCCTAGCTCATCACATCCTGGAGGGCACCCTCCACCCTCCTGCTTCCACACTGCACCGTCCAGCAACCCTGGCCTTGACCCTCCTGGCCATCTGGCTGTCCTCCTTGTCCTGACCATTCTCTACTGCGTGTCTGTCCCCTCCGCACCGCAGATGCACCTGCCCGCTCGGGCAGCTCCTCCCAGCACTAAACGCCAGTCCGCCACCTCTCCGTACCACAGTCTTCCAGCTCCCAACCTGCCACCTTTCTCTTCTCAGAGCTTCAGTCCCTTCTCCAGTTCTCTCGGTCTCTCCTCTCCACAGGCTTCAATCACATGCCAATGACTACCCAAGGTGTCGCTGACCTCTAGGCTGTGCCACCCCGGCGCTCCTCTGTATCCAAGCCACCTCCAATTCACAGATCCAGCGGAACCTGGGATGAGTGGGGGTGACATTCACCCAAACCACGAGCTCGAATCCTGCAGCGCCACCTGGCCTCCTTCCTCCCTCAACCTGATTCTCAGCCATGTACCTGGTGGCTCTATTTTGCCTCTTCCATGTCTCTTCCTTCTGTGTCCCCAAGGCCACCTTGGTCTTGCCCATCTTCTGTCACCTGCCACTCCTGGCCTGGCCTGTGTGTGACAGCAGCACAGCCTTGCTGGTGTTGCTCACTCCCTCACGCACCCATGTTCCCTCAGGAAGGCGAATCCCGCTGCCTCTCCTGCCCCGGCCCTGCACCCATCGCTCCAGCTGGGCTGCTTTCCTGCCTGGAATGGTGGCTCTGCTCCCTGTGCCCCAGTGTGCTTCTCTGAGCCCTGCACTCTAGCTCTGTTCCATCTTCTGTGTCCCCAGAGGCCACTCCCACATCCAGCCCACATCCCAGGCCCCCACTGTGCAATCCCCCAGAGCAGCCAGGCTTTCTTTGTATGAGCCACTCTGAATAGTTTTGCGTGCATTGGTATATTTCACCAAGTTCACTTTTCCCTACCACACTCCAAGCTGCCCAGGTCAAAGGCTGTGTTTATTTTTTGCTGTTGTTCTCTTAGCACCTAGCAGAGTGCTTACTACACAGTATCCAATAAATACTCATTAACCGAAGGGATGATTGAACGCCCAGATCTCCATATTCATAGTGTCACACACCACTCCTGCTACATAACAAGTGTTCGGTAAATATTTCTCAATGGCATTGAATCAGAGCCAGTTTCCAATAACTAGAAAAGACATGTTATTTACAGAGATGAAGTGAATTGATTCGTTCACTCCATAAACAGAGCAGGGATGTGGGGAAGCCGGTGAATACAATTAGCTCCTTATGTATTAAGCTTACGCGACGGAGGATACCGAGGGTAATTGTGCTGAATGGTGTCCCAGTCAAGCCCAAGTCGGAATCCACTGAGCTATCAAATGCCCAGCGTGCTCAGAATACAGAGGTGGGGTTAACAGTTAACCCAGCAAAAGCCTGGTTCTCTGACCTCCAGCTGGCCCATTCCCAGAATCACTTGCTGGGGGAAGAAATTCCTGACTTTGACCTCTCATTCAGTCCCCAAAGGTCAAGGAGAGGAAAAGCCTGTAACCACCAGTGTCCTAGGAAACGATGCTTCTAGGGGCACAAGACAGGTGTCACCCACCCCCAGCTAGCACAGCCCCAGGCCCCAAAGTCCCTGTGCTGCTGCAAGCTGCCCCATCTCCACCCTGCTGTGTCCCCTCCTGGAAGGCCATCCCTCCACACCCCTTATCCTGCAGAAAGCCCTCCTGGGCCCTCCACACACCACAGAGGTGCCTGCTGTCTTGTGAGCAGCCCTCACCCTGAGGAGCGAAGTCCTTCTTGGTAGAGGAAGAGGGAGAGAACAACAGGTACACTGTCCTGCCAGTAGAGCTCTGCAAGTTTCATTCTCCCATATGTAAGAATGCAGAGTCCTCTCCCGAATCAGGGAGTCAGGTCACTGCCTGTGACATGAAGCCTACAGTGGCCAAAACAACCAACCCCTGCTGAGGTGCATTCTACAGGGGAACTAAGTAAGTCAGAGGCATTTCCACCAGGGAGTCAGGTGAGGAGGAGAGAACACAGCCTCCGGCCCCGGGTAGTCACTTGGAAAAATGTGAGCTCAGGCTGGAGCCTCTCCTTCCATTCCAAAGTCAGCCTCTGGAGCATGAGTAACGATACTCACATGCAAACCATAGAGCTCGGCAAGTGATGTGGACGTTACTTGATGGATATCAGTCTTCTCCTCCCCTGGGACTCAAGGGAGACCACTGTCCAGGCCTGTGAGCTTGTCTCTCAGCAAGTAATCCAGAGCCGACCTCCACCCAGTTTCACACCCAAGAATCCCGCAAAGCTCAGATCAAACAGCAGAGAACTGAGTCTGCATTGAGTATGTGTGGGCTATTTTTCTTGTCACTATTCCCTAATCCATGTGCTGTGACAACCATGACACAGCATTCCCATGGTATTCAGCGTAAATCAGCTAGCGATGACTCAGAGCAGGGCAGTGGGGTGGCCTCTTAGGCAAACTACATGGCATGCAAGGGGCCTGAACCTCTTTGGATTTGGGTCTCTTGGGGGAGGGGCCTGGAAAGACACCCAAGAGTCACTGTGCCTCCGTCCAAGTACTAATGATTACTAGTTTTCCCCCCGGAGTCCCACCCTCTCACTCCGGCCCAGAGTGGACCTGTCCACAGACACAGCCTTGCTCTTCAGCCTTGGCTCCTCTGGGACAACACAGATCCCCTTCACATCCACATCCAGAGCTGAGCTGGGGCCGGAGTGAGAAGCAGCTCCTGGCCGGTGTCCACTGTGGCTGGCAGGGCAGGGCCGGGCCTGAGGAGCGGGGCAGACGGCTTCTGCTCTCCTCAATGTGCCCAGGGCGACGCGCTGCCGGGTGCAGAGCAGATGGTTATGCCGCACCGAGCTGCGACTGCTCCTGTCAGCCTCATTACAAATGCTTCTATTTTGCAGTTGATACATGTGTTTAATAAAGCCCTCCAGCCTTTTCGCTCTCACTCCACCCTCTTCTCAGCAGAAACTGAACTATCAGCAGTCGAGGATCATATGCCTAATCATACAGGAAAATATCAGACAGCAACACTCCAGGGACAGAAGCTGATCTGGGTGCCAGTGGAAATGTGGAGTCCGTGATAAGAAAAGCATCAAGCACGAGTTTCAGAGAGAGGATAAGAATGAAGCTGTTGATTCCTAGAAAGCAAAATCTTGTAAACACACCTTCCTGTGCACCTCGCAGGTCCTGAGGAATCGCCACCAACAATGAGGGGCTGAACACACAGAGGAGGACCCAGCAAACTGCAAAGAGGAGCAGTGATCCAAACCATGGAAGCCTCTGGGCATGGGGCTGGGACAGGTCACCGGGCAGCTCACCTAGAGGGAGTGAGACCACCCCACATGGAGGGTCCAGGAAGGGGACGGGGAGGCAGAGTCAGGGACATGGTGACATTGGCGGTTGAGAGGCACGGAGTGAAGGGAGGGGATGGAAATTCCTTATGGAGCCAGGTGGGGAATGAGAGATGGAGGTGCTGCCAGGACAGCAGGAGAGAGGACAGCCAGGCAGAGGAGCCCTCGACAGAGCCAGAGCCCAGACACGTCCATGTGGCCCAGTGACTCAAGAAAGGTCTCCCGGGATCAGCCTGCCCAGCATCCTCCCTGCAGCCCTGCCTGGTCCTGCATGTCCCCAGGACTATCACCATCACCCACTGCCGAGGGGCCCCTGTGGCTCTCCTGCAACCCAGCTCCTCCACCTGAACCTCAGGATTCCTACGTCTAACCTTGAGCACAGGTGAGCAGAGACCTGTTGTCCCCACACCTGTTCCCCACTCAGAGCCTCCGACTGGTTTTCATGGCCACCCAAGAAAATATCACAAATATAGCAGCTTAAAACACACACTTACTAACCAGCTCCTTGTCCTGGAGGCCAGAACTCTGAGCAGGATTGGGGGTTCTCTTCCTAGAGCAGTGATGGAGAATCTCTCAGAGCTTTCAATGATACAAATATCCCGCCGTCCATAGGTTCATCACCACAGTGTCCACCAGGCTGCCCATTGGAGAAGAACCTGCTTCCTGGCTCTTTGGGGTTATTGCAGAACGCAGCTCCCCCTGGGCTTTTTGCTGGCCATGAGTGGATAGTTTTCTCAGCATCTAGAGGGTTCTTTAGCAATGGGGCAAGCAGACCTCCTGCTGCTTCAAGCCTCCCTCACCCCTCTGCTCTTAGAAGCATCTCATGATCAGGTTAAGTCCACCTGAGAACCTCCTCTTTCCAGTAGAATGAACCATAGCCCTGGGAGCAACATTTGAGGGCAGTTTACAGCCACCTGTAAATTGGGTCCCATAAATGATGAATTAGTTGTTAGGATCTGCTAGAGTAGAGACATACTTTTTTTTTTTTTGGTGTTGCTACTGGATTGAACCCAGGGCCTTCCCACTAAGCCACATCTCCAGCTCTTTTTATTTTTTATTTTGAGACAAGTTCTCACTAAATTGCCATTTTGCCCAGAATGGACTCAAATTCGCAACACTCCTGCCTCAGCTTCCCAGTGGGCTGACATTACAGCTGTGCACCACCACACCTGGCTCGACACACGCTCTTGTTCCTTCACTAACACAGCCTGGTACGCGGAGATGAGAAGCCTCAATGAAACCTTTTACTTCTTTGGCTTCCAGTGTCCCTCTAGGGTTACAAGTTCTGTTTGTCTTTCCTTCCTGACCACCAACCAGACCAGGCTGTGGCAGCTCGGGTCTGGTGCGTGAGCAGATGTGGCAGCGGTAAACACGGTGTCATAGTCACTTTCTCGTCGCCGAGGCACAATAGCCCCCCGCCACACTCACAACTTCCAGGAGCGCTGGTTTATTTGGGCTCACATTTCAATCACGAGTCAGCCAGCTCCAAGGCGGGGCAGCATGGCAGAGGAGTGTCACAGAGGAGAGCTGCTTTTGGCACAGTGGACAGGAAGCCCAGAGAGAAGGGGGGAACCAAGGAGAGAAACCCTCCTGGCCACAGTGAGCCCCTCTTCCCACCAGACCCCACCTCCTCACCGCAAGTCAGCCGTATGCCCCTGTCACCCGTCATCCCCCAAGGGTCCTGTCCACGATCACCTGTGGCTTCAGGGGACAGGAGACAGCAGCCATGACACACAGGGATAGAGAAGCACTGGGGTGTCCTGGATCTGCAGGAGCCTCTGGGCCCGCAGAGCTGGGGAAACACTGATGGTTTCAGGGGACAGCAGAGAGCAGCACACAGGTCCTTCTAAGTGCAGGGAAATCCCAGATCGCTCAAGCATGCGGGAATCTGGATTGGACAAAGGCTTGTGGACTTCTCTGTGAGAAAGCCTAACAGCAACTTGGAGAACTGTGTTTGGTTTTACAAGCTGACAGGTGCAGGACAGCCCCCTGGTTTGCAAACTGCGGAAGGGGGATGATGACACTTTGGCAGCACAGGATAAGAGGACCTTTCCTGAGTAGATGACAAGGGGGATGGGCCTCAACGCTCTTATCCTCTGAAACAGATTACAGGTGCACTGCGGTAATCAAATGAGGTCACTGCGAAGAGGCTTCAGTGGGTGCACACGGAGTGATTAATAAAGGGCAGTTGGGAGTGAAGACAAAGGCAAAATGGCTGGTGAGGAAGAGGAGGAGGAGGAGGAGGAGGAGGAGGAGGATGGTGATCATAATGGCTGTTATGGGCTGAACTGTGTCCCCCCAAATATCTGCACGGAATACTAATACTCAGTGCCTGAAATGTGACTACAAACGCAGATGGGGCCCATAACGAGGCTATTAAGGATAAATGGAGTCACTGGGGTGGGGGTTCATCCAAACACACCTGGTGTCCTTATAAAGAGAGATTACAAGGGGAAAAAAATGAGAACCAAGACCTGTCATGTAAAGGTACAAGATCCCAGTAATGAATCACGGAATACTAATACTCAGTGCCTGAAATGTGACTACAAACGCAGATGGGGCCCATAACGAGGCTATTAAGGATAAATGGAGTCACTGGGGTGGGGGTTCATCCAAACACACCTGGTGTCCTTATAAAGAGAGATTACAAGGGGAAAAAAATGAGAACCAAGACCTGTCATGTAAAGGTACAAGATCCCAGTAATGAATGTAATGAATAAGTATACCTAGAATGTAGCAATAAACTCAATTTAAAAAAAAAAAAGAGGAGATGAAGACATGGAAAAACACAGAGGGACCAGCATGAGGGGACACAGGGAGAAGATGCCTGTGTAGATGCTAAGAAAAGAGCCAAGGAAAAACCGGACCTGCTCCACACCCTGGCCTTAGACTTCCAGTCTCCAGAGCCCTGAACGATAAACATGTGTTGTAGAAGCCCTGGTTGTTATGTGCTCTATTATGGCAGCCCTGGATGTGAATAGAACATCGACCGTGCTGCTGACAAAGAGCTGTCATCGGGACCTTGGGTTACAGAGGAAACTCCCCATCCAATAACTGTTCATCTCACTGTGGCAATCCTTTTGCCATGGCTGGGACAGAAGAGTCCACACCTGCAATTTAAAGGAGGAGGGGCTTATTCTGAATCAACCTTTTAGAGAATTCAGGCCATGGTTGGCAAGGCTCCAAGGCAGAAAAGGCATGGAGGAAGGGTCTGGCGGAGGAAATCTGCTCACCTCATGGCATCCAGGGAAGAGAGACAGAGAGAGAGAGAGAGAGAGAGAGAGAGGAGGGAAGAGAGAGGGAAAGGAGAGAGGGGCAGGGAGAGAGAGAGAAAGTGAGAGAGTCAGAGAGAGAGAAATGGGCACAAGAACACATCTTTCCAAGTCATGTCCTCCAACCTGGTCCACCTCTTCACAGCATGTTCATCTATGAACTCATCAGTGGGTGAACCTACCCAAAAGATGGCTTCTCCATGATCCAATCACCTCCTGAAAGCCCCACCTCTGAACACATGAGACTTGGGGGAGACATTTTAGATCGAACCATAACACCTACTGCAATGCGGTCCAAGGAAGGTGAGTGAGGGGCAAGAGCAGCTCAGGGACACACGGCACAGAGGCAAGTGTGGGAAGGTGCAACTGGAGCCAGGGTAGGAGTGGAGACAGAGAAGATGACAGAAGCCCACAGGATGCAAATCAGCAAGAGCACTGGCTGTGTCCCATGACCCCCACTCCGCTCATGGGGGCCACAAGGAACCTGGGAGGAAGAGGGACAACTTGTGGGGAAGAGAGTAAGTTTGATTTGGGATCTACTGGGTTTGAGCTGTCTGAGGGCCTTAAGGAAGCAGGGAAAAGGAGCTGGAATCTGGACTCTTGGCAGCAGGGGAAGAGAGGAGCTGGTCCAGGCAGACCGTGGGGAAACCAGGCTGAGGATGAAGCCTGAGCTAAGAGCTGGCAGCAGCAGAGAAGGGCCAGGAGGAAGAAAAAGAGGAGGGGTTCAGAGAGGAGGGGAGAGCCAGGAGAATGCCATGAACCCCAGGGCAGGAGAGCAGTAAGGGAGAGGTCCAACACACAGACACAGACTGTGCAGCACCCTGAAGGAGCCAGGGCCTACACGTAGTCGGCCTCTTAGGGATGGTAAGTAGACAGCAAGAGAGATGGGTGGATGGATGGGTGGGTGGGTGAGTACACAGTCACTCCCACAGTACTGGGGAGGTTTCTCCTGCTGCTCTCCCCCAACTGACAGAGGTCTTCCAATGGGCCTCAGCTTCTTATTCTCAGTTCTCGTGTCCCCCCCCACTGCCAGTGGCTGTCAAGTGGAGTTCAGAACAGGTGTCTTCGGTGGGTGACCCGCCTTTGTCTGCCTATCACTGGGGACAGAAGTCTTTAGTCCTGGCAGGGAGACTGAACACAGACTTCGGTGCAAGGCAGGCCCAGGCCCTCCACCCCCGTGACCCAGGGTCTTATTGCCACGTCTGCAAAATGGAAAATAAGATCACTTCTTGTAGCTGTTAGGGTGGAGTGTCAGCTTGATTGGCTTTGGGATCCTCCAGGTGAATGGCAGAGCACACCTCCAGGTGTGTCAAAGTGGGTCAGGGAGGTGTGACTCTGGGTTCTCCATCTGGTCCCTGGCCCCATTTTCTCTGCTGTTTGCCTGCTCTATTCCCCAGCCACCATGCACTAAGCATCTGTTCTGCCACATTCTTATGTCACACCCTTCTGCCACGATGTCCCTGCCTTAGAGCCAGAGGACCATGGACTGCACTGTCTGAAACTGAGTCAAATAAACCTCTCTTCCTCTTAGTCGTGGGTGTCTCTGTGACAGGAAAACGACTAATACACTCACCTTCAAAAGCCATTGTGGGAATCACAGCAGCTACATGACAGAGCGGTGGTAGGGTCAATTCCCTCGATACAGATAGAGTGCTTAGGACAGGAGGGACGTGGCAATGCACACCTGTAACCCCAGCCTCACAAGTTCAAGCCTACCTGACAGTACAGCAATTTAGTGAGACTCTCTCAAAATTTTAAAAAATGAAAAAGGTCATGAGATAGTGCTCAATAAAGAGGCATTTTCAATTCCCAGTTCAGTCCTCGGTTCCAAAAAAGAAAAATACTTAAGAACAGATTCTGGTGTCCGGTAGGTTGTCGATCACTAACATCTGTCATTTTGTTGTTTTATCTTTGACAGGAAATCTCAGAAATTCTCATAATTTCACACATTGTCTCTAAACATTATATTTGTTCATTCAACAAGGGACTGCTTGCACACTGAGCCCTGGATGTCTATGTGCAATTATACAATGACTGGATGTTGAAAGAAATGCATATTCAAGAGAGAAAATTTATTAAAATCGTAAGGAAATAATGAAATCTATGCAAAATACAGCAACTTTTGGAGCTCTATCACATTATCTTCAGAACATAAAGACATTATTTCCAACTTGGCTTGCTTACATATGACGTCAATTCCTCCTATTTATGAGCTCAGTGCATCCTTTCAGAACCAAAGACACTCTTATTTAACTTATTTTAAAAAGTCTTTTCAAACAGAATTTTATAGTCATAACACAAATCCCTGAGCATATGCTCGAGCTTTATCATATTCTTGGAAAGAGAAAAACCTTGAGAACAGAAGTCTGGGGGAAAAAAACTTGCAATATGAGAGAAAACAAATGAACGAAAGCTTCCTGGAATTCCCCTACCTCCCACTAGTTTTCATGAAGTTGTTTTAAAAACCCATTTCCCTGTTCTTCCATGTGGAGATGGAAAATGATTTGACCTGGCAGTGAAATGTTCCCAGCGCCCAGTGGTGAGACGTGGTCTTACTCTGTCCTGGAGCACACAGGTCTATGGAAATGATGCTGAGTTGCCAGCCTTGCTAAACTCTGGGTCTGCCCACTATGGAACCCCACAATGTCTCAACAACAAGGGGGACCAGGCTCTGGGAAATTACCTCATTTGCTTTTGGACTAAACAGACAAGTGCAGGTTATATAATTGGACATGCAAAAAGCAGTGCAATAAAAATTGCGATGAATATTCAAACTTTTTTCAAAATGTATTACAGTAAAAGCCACATTATCATTGATCTCCTTCAAAATACTCCCCCTGGCTTCAAACATGATTATACCACCTTCTTGACACTTTCTGAAACAATTCTGGAAGTCCTCTTTCCTGAGAGTCTTTGAGTGCACTGTTCAGTCCAAAGAGATTCAAGATGTTTCCCTTTCATGGTCATTTTGACTTTGGGAAAGAGCCAGAAGTCACACGCTGCCAGATCCAGTGAATAAGGTGGATAAGGACACATGGTCATGGTCTTATGAGCTGCCCAACTATTGTATAGCACTTTACAGCAGGATTCACTGGATTTTTTAAATCACAATTTGTAAAGACACTCACAAAAGAAGGCTTCTAGAACTGCTTCAGAAAGTAGCAAGAATGATGCACTGAGTATGTGTTGAAAGGAAGGGGAGTATTGTGATGGGGGATAAACAGTAATGTGTCTTTTGCTGTATAATTTTTAAAATTTAATCATTTATTGTACACTTTTATCACTTTTCCTACATGGTCCCTGGCTCCTTCCTCTCAGGTGCTGCATCCTTGCTCTACATCCCAGCTGCCATGAACTAAGCAGCTTTGCTCTAGCACATTTTTCCCCTGTGATGTTCCTGCCTTAGAGCCAGAAACGTGGACTGCAACCCCTGGTGCTGTAAGCCAAAGTAAACCTCTCCTCCTTTTTAAGTGGTAGGTGTCAGGCATTTTGTCCCAGGAATGGGAAAGCTGATCGATACAACAGCAGATAAGAAGATTTGATCAGTATTCAGAAACCTCCAAAATGGCAAGATGGCTTAACTGATAAATTCTACCAAACTATTGAAGAATGGCTATCCATCTTTCTCAAACTTTTGCAAAAAAACAAAGAAAGAATACTTTCAATTTTGTTTTAAGAGCCTCACATTACCCTGACACCAAACACAGACAAGGATACTACAAGGAAAGAAAAATATAGGCCAATATCCTTCAAGAATATAATCATAAAATCCTCAAGAGATAATAAGCCAAATTCAGCAGCACACCAAAAAGATCATGCAACACACTTAAGTGGAATTTACCCCTGAGACATGAAGATGTTCAATGCATGCAAATAAGCACACATCATTTATCACATTAGCAGATGAAAGATAAAATCATATGATCATCCCAATAGAGGCAGAAAAAGTACTTGACAAAATTCAATATTGCATCACATTATGATTTGGATATACATCTTCCAAAGGCTCATTGTATTGAAGTTCTGGTTGCTAATGGGCTTTGGAGAGGCAACTGGATGTGGCCACTCTTACTTCATCAATGGATTAATCTATTGATGAGATCAAAGTTTGATGGCATTGTTGGGAGGTAATGGGTGACATGGGATGTGGGGCCTCATTAAAGGGAGTGTATCATAGAGGTGTTAACTTTGGGACTATACCTGATAGCTAGCTTCTGCCCGCCTGGGTCTCCTCCTTTCTCTCTGCTTTCTGGCTGCCATGAGGTGAACAGATTTCTTCCACCATGCCCTTCCAACATGATGTTTCTGCTTACCACAGACCTAAAATCAAGAGCTGCAAACTATGGACTGAATCCTCTAAACCTGTGAGTCAAAATAGATTCTTCTTTTTGAAGTTCTTTTTCTAAAGATTTTGGTCACAGCAATGAAAAGTTGACTGAAAGACTTCATTATAAAACTTCCCAGGAAAAACGCAGCTCAATATAATATCTGAGGAGACCAGGGCAAATTCGCAGTCAACAGTGAAAGGCTGAAAACTTTTCCTGTAAGATGAAGAACAAGAGAAGAATGCTCATTCTACTGTTATTCAACACACTTGAGGTCCCAGCCACAGAAATTATGCAGGAAAAAGACATAAAAAGCATTCAAATTTAAAAGGAAGAAGTTCAGTTGTCTCCGTTTGTAGATGACCTATCAAGTATAGATTCTTAAATCCCAAAGACACCACCAAAGAAAGTTGAAAGTAATAAATGATTCATAAAATTTGCAGAATATAAAAGCAACACAAAACTGGTTGATTTTTACACACTAAAAATGAACTCTCTGAAAAAGAAATTAAGAAAACAATCTTATTTATAACAGCATTAAAAAGAATGAAATACTCGGGAATAAATTTAAACAAGGATCTGAGAAATCTGTGCATTGAAAATCTGTGACACTGATGGAGAAAACCTGAAGGCACAAATAGATGTAAATATATTTTCATGAATCTAGTGAATTGATATTGTTAAAAGTCTACAGAATCAATGCAATCTCTATCAAAATTCTTATGGAATTTTTTTGTAGAAATAGAAAATCAATCCCAAAATTCACACAGAGTGACAAAATACTCTGACGAGTTCTAGCAATCTGGAGTAAAATGAACAAATCTGGAGATAGTCACAAAACTGGAGATACTTGAAATTAGACTACTGAGCTATCATCATCAAAACAGCATGACAGTGGCATAAAACAGATCAATGCAACAGAATAGAGAGCCCAGAATTTAATCCACACAGTTAGAATCAATCAACTTTTGACAAAGGTGGTAAGGTCAAACAGAGGGAAAAAAACAGTCAAGTGTTGGGAAAACTGGATGTCCGCATGCAAAGAAAAAAAAAATTAAATCAGACCCTTTTCTTACATTGTGATAGCTAACTGATTGTGTGGACTTGAATAAGAAATGCCCAACTAAATTGAATAGGCATAGTTCTGGGTGTGGCTGAAGACAGAAGACTCATCCTGGGTCTAATCGGCACCAAGCAATAGGCTTGTAGCCTAAATGGAATAAAAGGAGAACAAGGAAGGCTCACTTCTGTTTCTTCAAAGCAGTTCCTGTCTTTATCTTCACCTTGGATGTTGTCTCCTGGCTTCCAGCACAGACCCTTTGGCCTCCTGGTATGGAATGCACTACAGAGAGCTTCAGGCCTTTGACTTTTCACTGAGTCCTTCACATCTCCAGCACATAGACAGCACCTCTGCACTCTTCCATACCTGAGCCTGCAAGTGGCTCTTGAAGGCCTACCTTGTAAGTCCTTATATATTTATATATCTTGTACTAAATCTGTTTCTCTAGTGAATAGTGACATATACACCATATAAAAATTAACTTGAAATGTATTAGAAACTTAAACATAAATTCTGAAGCTGCAAAACTAGAAGAAACACACGGAGAAAAAAAATATCCTTGGCACTAACCTTGACAATTGTAACTGAGGTGGCTGGACCAAGTGTGTAGTACTGGAATTAAGTGTGTGATACTAGGATCAAGGGTGTGTGATTACTAAATTAGCACTGATTGGTTTGACATAGGTCTGGGTGTGGATAATGGGAAGACCCTCTGGGTATAAGTGCTACCTGCCTGGACAGAATATAAGGGACAAAAAGAAGGCTACTATGGTCACTTGTTGCTTGTTGCTTCCTGCCTTCCATGAATGAACTTTTTTTTTTCCTCCTCTGCCATATCACCCTGCCTTGGAGCCAGCCGACTGTGAACTGAGACCTCTACAAACTGTGAGCCAAATAAACCTCTCCTATCTTAACTGTGGCTGTTGGGTATTTTGTCTCAGCCATGAGAAAAGTAACTAAGACAACAATAATTGTTTAGCTATGGCACCAAAAGCATAGGTAAGAAAAGCCAAAATACATGAACAAGATTGCATCAGGTTGAACACCTCTGCACAACAATGGATGTAACCCACAGAGTAAAAGGACAATTGATGGATTGTGAGAAATCATTTATAAACCATACATCTGATAGGGGATTAATGTCTAAAATACATAAAAAGTTCAAACAACTCAACAGCAAAACAAACAACCCAAACAACTCAATTGAAATATGCACAAAGGACTTGAATAAAAATATCTCAAAAGAAGACAGAAACATGCCCAAGGTCACTAATCATCAAAAATGCAAATTAAGAGCACAATGAGATATCACCACCTCTCATTGTCTGAATGGCTGCTATCAAAATGAGGGAAGATGAAAGCTGGCCAGAACGTGCAGACGAAGGAGACTTGACACACTGTTGGCGGGAATGTAAATCAGTCTACCAATACGGAACTCAGTGTGAGGCCCCTCGAACAACTAAAGATTGAACTCCAGCATTCCACGTCTGAGTACCTATCTGCAGGAACTGTTAGCAGTACAGTGGGGGGATGCCTGTCTACACATGCCCACTGCAGCCTTTCCCACAGTGGTCAAGCTACAGAAACAAAGCCAGGGTCCCTCAACAGATGAACGGAGGAAGAAAATGCCATCGAGTCATTTGCAACAACATGAATGGACCTTGGGAACTTTATGTCATCAAAAGAAGGCATGCAGAGAAAAATAAATACTGCACGTTCTCATTCATCCATGGAACCCAAGAAGAGCTGGCCCCATGGAAGCAGCGAGGAGCATGGTGGTTAGCAGGGGCTGGTGTGGTGTGGTGAGGAGAAGCGGAGATGCTGGTCAAAGGGTACAAATTGCAGTGAGATGGGTGCAGTAAGGACAAGAGAACCACTGCATGCCACGGTGCCTCTGCGCAGTAACAGTATGTCAGATGCTTGAAAATTGCTGAGAGATAGACATTAAATGTTCCAACTATGAAATACGTACATGAAAGGATATAGAACTTAGCTGAGTTAGCCTTTCTGTATACCATAAATTTATACGTTTGTCAGTTTAAATAAAGGAATGCAAGGGCCGGGGATGTAGCTCAGTGGTTTGGTGGCCTGCCTTGCAAGCACAAGGACCCGAGTTCAATCCCTGGTACCAAAAAAAAAAAAAAAAAAGTTCTAAAAGGAATGCACAACACAAGAAAGAACAACGGTTTATTTAGAATTTCAAGATAACAATGGAGCAGGTTCCTTCTCAGTGGGCAGCTGTGCACCTGCCCAGGTAACACACTCAAGAAGCTGCTCTGGCTCATGCACGTGTGTGTGTGTGTGTGTGTGTGTGTGTGTGTGTGTGTGAGAGAGAGAGAGAGAGAGAGAGAGAGAGAGAGAGAGAGACATGTCCAACTTAAAATCCACAGTACTACAGCTGAGACCCCCTTGCCCTCTCTGTCTTACGTGTGACCCTTCTGCTTAGGGAATGATGGACTCAAGGACAGAGAGAATTCGGGTCAGCGAAAGTCCTGCGTGAACCAGTGATTTGTATTCTTACAAAAACCCGGTGAAGATTTTTATGGCCAACTTTACAACTGAGATGACAGAAGACTGGGGAGGTCAAGGTCATCGATCTCGGAGATAAGAAAGTCTCAACGCTTGCACGGTTCTTTTTGGTTCAGAAAGCAGTTGCACCTCACTGGACCTTCACAGATGTCCTGGAAGGGACCAGAACAGAAATGCTTCTCTGACTTCATAAGGAATCAAGTGAGTTAGCCATGTCCCCAGGACCAGCAAAGTCACGGTGAAGGTCAGGTCTGCTGAGAACCAATTGCCTTGGCTAATCCTCCAGAGGGACTTCTCCTGGGCTGGGACTTGTCCTCTGGTTGCCCTGTATAGACCTGTGAAATGGATCACTGTGCAGGTTGCTCTTTTCACCTTGGCCATGACGAAGCTCACATCTGTGTGAGGAATTTAAAGATCTACAACACAACATGGTTTCTGGCCTTGTTTTTCTTCTTTGTCTTGATTGAGATTCCCATTTATGCCATCCTGTTATACCTCCAGCCATGGGGCCATTCCTGGAGTAAGGAGATAGGGTAGGGAAGCATGTGTGTCTCTTCCATGAATGCTGATCCTCTTCCCAGGGCAGACACTTTGGGATGACACAGAGGTACAAAAGTTGGAATGGGGCTTGGGCCCACTGGGTGTCAGTGCCCATGGGAAGCCTTTGGGGCACCGGGAGAGTCCTAGGGAGTGGGAAACAGACTCTGTCTCACCTAGAAGGTCACAGCCATGGTTGGATAATAACCAAACAGCAAAACCAACAGTAATGCAGGACAGCTTGAGCTGTGACAACCCCCCCACCACAAAGCATGGCCCAAACCTCCACACCTCCAGACAGGTGAAATAACCATCATCACCTTGGCAATGAGCGGTGACTTCCCATGCGGAGCTAATGCCTGGCAGCCTGTGGTCACTCAGGGTCGTTCAGGCAGGCACTCCTGCCCAGACAGGGCTTGTGTGGGGTCACGGGTGCTGAGTGATCAGGAGCACACAGCAGGCTTTGCCCCAACATGCTGCCGCAGGCCACTCCCCCTCGGGTGACAAGCTGGTGCTGCTCCAATCAGCACACCCATGTCCTGGGGAGCAACGGCATGTTCTGGGGGTGGCGTTATCTGGGATCCCTGCTTCTCTCCTTCTGTGGGGAGATGGAAAGGAGTTGTGTGAAAAGGTTTGAGCAAAAGTGATTTCTGTGTCTCTAGCTGAAACTCTTTCATAAAGAAAATCTGGCATTCAATAAAAGCACTCCAGTAGAAAGTGTCAGGAAGATCTTTTATCTATTCCCCCAACACAGGTTAATGGGAGCTCTTTCTTTGTCACCGTCGATACTGTGTGTGGGCGACACCAGGTGACACAGAGCACCTATCACCCTGATCTGGCGGGACTAACATCTAGCAGGAAACCTGGCACAAAACAGGAGGGGCACCTGAGACTTCAAAGAGGGGCATCGACAGGTGTGCTGGGAAAGAGCGTATCTGAGGCCAGGAGGCTGCTTTGAGGAAGTGGACCTTACACTGAGACCAGAGGGACGCATGACAGCTGGGCAATGTCCAAAGGAAAGAGTGGCAGCTGGGGAGGGTTTGAGAGATGATTCCAAGTAGAGAAAAGGGAAGCACAGACATTGCGATGGGGTAAGGGTCAGGATTCAAGTGTGGCTGCTCCAGACAGCAGATGGGGAGGGAGGTGAAACTGGACAGGTGGGTGGGTACTGATCATATGGGGCCTGGGGCATTTGGTAAAGAGGATGCCCTTTCATCTAAGGGCAATGGGAGCCTGGCAGGGTTCTGAGTGGTTGAGGGGACTGTGTGTGTGTGTGTGTGTGTGTGTGTGTGTGTGTGTGTGTGTGTGTTAAAGGGATGGTGTAATAAATTTGGTTTTGCCATTGAACAAGTTAGCTCATTGGTCAGTTTGGCTGCACTATGCTGTATAACAAACAAAACCCAAACTCTCAATTCTGCATCCCAGGACACGTTTATTTTTCACTCAGAGCATGTGTCTACATGGACCAGCCATGGACTCCTCTTGCTGCACCCATGTGGTATCTTAGTGTATTAAAACTGCCACAATAAACCACCCTGGATGACTGCCTTATAAGTCATGGCATTTGCAGCTCATGATCTGGAAGTCAGGAAGTCCAAGACCAGGCATCAGTGGGTCTGGTGTCTCGTGAGGACCCTCTTCCTGTTCCATCTTCTTGTGTCTGCCTCACATGACAGAAGGGATGAAAGATCTCCTGGGGCGCTTGTATAAAGGCACTAATTCTACTCATAGGGGCCCACCCCATGACCTAGTCGCCTCCCTAAGGCCCCATCTCCTAACACCATCCTACTGAAGGTTAGGTTTTACGATATGAATTAGAGGAGGAGACAGAAGCATCAAGTCCACAGCTCTCAGGGACCCAGGCTGACAGGATCCATCTCATCTACTGTTCTACTATACTACTGCTTCCCTGGTTTTGTGTGTCTCTCCCCTTAAGCTGTGGCATATTTGTCTGCTTTGTTCCTGCCCTAATCCTGAGGACCTGGTCAGTTCAGGCACTCAATAACATCCGTGGAGTAAATGAATCATATCAATTTTGATCAGTCACACTCACCTGTCGGATCCTGGAGTAAGCCCCTTCACCGTCCCGCCCCTGGACTGTCTTCTCCAGCTTTTCGAACCCAGCCCTGTCTCCCTTTGTCAATCTCTGCTCAGTTCTCTCCCCCACAGAGCAGCTTTCTCAGGCCACCCTGTGATGTCTATTTTATGTATCAACATGACCTGGATACAGGGTGCCCAGATGTTGGGGCAAATGTTATTCTGTGTGCATCTCTCAAATTATTTGGGGAGAGATTACCACAGAAATCACTGGACCAAGGAAAGATGACCCCCTTCCTGTGTGGGTGGGCTCATCTAATCCCTTGAAGGCCTGACAGAACAAAACTGCTGACCCTCCCCTAGTAAGAGGGCCTCCTTCTTCCTCACTGCCTTAAGCTGGGACATCAATGTTCTGCCTTTGAACTTGAGTGGAAGCATCAGCTCTTTGTGGGTCTTGAGCCTGTGGCCTCTCCTATTTCCCCAGTCTGCCTGTTGACTGCAGGCCTGGGAACTTCTTAACACAACAGCTGCCTGCATTCACTCCTTACAACAAATCTTTCTCTTGGTTCAGTTTCTCTGGAAAACTCAAGACTCGAAGCAGATACTGTGGGACCTGCCCATTTCCTTCTATCGCTGGTATTTTAGTCCACACCCATTTCAGTCGGCCTCTCACTGCAGGAGGACTTCCTCGGGGTGGGAACTGTCGTGCCTGGTGACAAAACATAGCCTGGTCACCATCTACCAACTTGGCACCAATGGGAAGAACCACTACAGAGCCCCAGCCAGAAAAGCCGTGACCCACCCGCTGTGTGCCAGCAGCTGAGGTGCCAGTGGGAAGAGCTGCTGCACCCGCCTCAGTTCCAGGAAACATCTGTATTGCCATCCAGCTGGGGGGCACAGGTCACCCTATCTCTGGCTCCACACTCCTTACTCTAGATCAATGCTTGACAACCATGTTCCTGCCAAACTCCCCCTTAGCAGTCCTTGCCAACACCATGCTGACTTCCCTTTCAGATTCAGCCTGCTCACTAGGGCCCAAGTATTAAATAAACAGCCACATGGCTAACACAAAGCCTGCCATGAGTGGTCTCTCTGCCTCAATCTTGTGCCTGATACAGGAACCTGCTGTGCCCTACCCAGAAGTGGGAAATGCCCAGAATTTAAGGGCTCCTAGGATCCACTCTAGCCCAGGGACCGGTGAGTGTGGTGGATCGATATCCTAGGTCTCTTACACATAGCTGGGAGGTTTCTGAGTGTGCTCCACCCTGTTTCCAAGGCCCACCACTACCCACCATGCTGACGAGTTTGACTCTTCAGTGGCTGCTTTACTTTCCCCGTCTCACTCTCCTCCCACCTCGTCTGTGTCCTGGGACCACATTCCAAAGAAACCAGCAGCAGGTGGATCTTTGTCTCCTGACCTGGCTTGTAGAAAAGCTCAAGCCAAGACACACCCGTTGAGGAGGTCCACACACATCATCCCTACCACAGCACCCTGTAGATTTCCTTCCTCGCACACCATGTCTTCTCTAATTGTTTCCATGCTTCTTCATTAGCTCAGTGTGTCTGTGACAAGGGCACATGTCTCTCCCTGTGTCCCTGTGCCTTGTATGAGGCATTGCTCACTAAGTATCTGTTGGAGGAATGAATGATTGAAAAACTAACACCAGACGCCAGCCTTCCCCCTCCCTGATATCAGCTTCCTCATTAGGCATGAAACCATTGTGTGTGGCATCTGGAAGCTGCTTCTGGCTTTTACATCCTGAGATTCTGAGATGTTAGGTCTGGTGGGATAATAAAGATCATGTGTGGTATTCTTACCAGATAAGGTGCCAGGTAAGAACATGGCTTCGGTCCACATTAATTGGACAAGGAAGCTAGGGATGAGGCAGCAATTAGGAAGGAAGAAGGACTGAGAGGGGCAAGTCCTCCTAGGTAGTGGTCTTTGATGGCTAATAACGGCACACAGCCTGGTGCAGTCCCAGCCTCAGACTGTCTGCGTATAAATTGCTGTTTAAGGTCTCCGTTTTTCATGACTAATGAGTACTCCAGACTTAAGCATGACCATTCTTTCCTAATTATTGCTTTAGTCACTGTCCTGTTTTCCTCCTGATTTCCACTTGCAGTTCTAGGAGGTAGATGATAAGCCTGCTTCGTGGAGTCTCCAGAACAGTGGCGTTGGAGGACTTTATGTTTTCAGGTGGTCCTGCAAAGATGCGTCATGCACCTGAACCTAAGATGCTTGCTGCAAAAGTCACTTGAGCATTTACCACACAAAAATAAATAAATACAAAAATCCAACAGTTCCGTGCCTATCAGGAAGTCGAATCTACAATTAAGCAAACTGTCACAAATAAATCCTCAGGCCCTGATGACAGTCGTGGTGAACTCTTTCACTGAAGGATGACGGAACACTGAGTGTGTACACTTGCTGACAAGTGTTATAAGGTCCATATAGCTCTGATACAAAAACGTAAGAAGAACACTCTGGGAAGTTGTAATGACGCCAACCAAGGCTGAGCAATTGCCCACAACCCTGCTCCACTGCACAGCGCATGCTCAGAAATTGCAGGCGCATCAAAAACACGTGCCAGACATCAACAAGACTTATTCTAGTCTCAAACTGGAAACAGCCCAGAGACCTCAAAAGCAGGATGGACAGAGTGTAGGGTACTGACATGCTGAAATGCAAAGTACTAGAGGGAGGGACAACCCACAGCAATGGAAAACAGCACAGGGGGTCTTCAGCGACATCGTGCTGAATGAAAAAGTCACATATCAATGAGTCGCCTTTACGGGAACAAGTTAGTGACACTGCTGAAGCCAGGGCAGTCATCGGCTGTGGGAGCTGGTGGGTGGTGAGCACACTCAGAAACCTCCCACTGGAGTGGGGCCTGCAGGTCAGGTAGTTGGGATCACTGATGTGAGCACTGGTCCCACAGATATGATCACCTAGTGAGGAACACTTTGAGCTGTACAGTGGTGATCTGTGCAGTCATCTGTGTGTTTGTTATGCTTCAGTAATGTTTATGAAATGTGCCTGCAATTTATTAAAATACATGGGATTCACAAACACACTGAGTTCACAATGAACTTAAAACACGGGGAGAATGAAGACGCAGCAAAGTGGCAGGGCCTTTGCTTAGCATGTGTGAGAGCAGAGGTCAGACCCCAGTAACACACACAAAAGTGGAGGACAACACATCCCTGGATGATACTGGAACTTGCAAAAATCCCAACTTCCCTGAAATCTGAAGAATAAAAAGGAAAATTAGGCCTTTACTCTGCCATTCTAGAATTTTTTCCCCCAGGTAACCAAATAGCAGAGTATGAGGTAGGGTTCTTTCACTTACCAAATACAAAAAAGACAGAACTTAATGTTGTCATTTTACAATTCTCCAGTTAATTGCTGATTCTGGAGAGATCACTGCAGGATGGTAGTTGGCAGGCAGAAGTTGGAGGAGGGATATCACAGGGAAGGGATCACACTGTCACAGATAAATCTGAGCATCGCTAAAAACGACAGAGCCTGACAATGAATCCAATGCATAGCTCCACAAGTGAAGGGTTCATGCTGAAATTACCCAGTTTAGATCTAATTCATACTTAACATATAACTGAGGAACTGCAGGACGTACATGGGTCAGGGAAGTGAATTAAATGACCCCACAGGGAAGCAACGAGAAAATCCAACGTGAAAACACTTTTTAGGAAAACAAACCTGACACAAAGAAATATCATGGAAAAGTAACATTTAAAGAGGGACAATGTTTATAGACTAAAAGGACCAATGAAGAGTGAGAGGATACAGCAGCTAAGAAGCAAAGGCTAAGTGGAACACTGATTTCAATAAAGTCTCTAAAAGACATTTTAGGCAATGCAAGAAATTTGAATTGGCCTAAATATACTAAGTGACTACTATTAATTGTATTTTGATATAGATCTCATTTTACATCTTTATAAAGAATCTATTCCATATAGATCTGAGCATCACTAGTAAAACCAGTTTTTTAGGGGAAAAGTGGGAATAAAACAAACTTTAAGGATACCTTCCATTAATGATGCCAGTCAACAACGCAATCTACTAAAAACTAAGGGTGCAGGACATGAAAGACATTCCATCTGGAATGCTAAAGAAAGTAAAGCAACCATAAAGGAAAAAACTAATAAACTAAGCTCAAGAATATCTGTTCGTCACAATGCACCCAGAAGAGAGTGCAAGTGCGCAAAGTGAGAAAGGAGGAGATAATCCTATCGAAGAGTGAAGATCCCCACAGTCCCAAAGATACCCAGAGAACTGATAGAAAATTCCCGTCAGTCAACAAGGAAGAGACAAAGCTAAGGAAGAGCTGGCAGGGAGACTTGAACAGGAATTTCACAGAAGACAGTGTGAAGGCACATGGTCATATAAAAAGTAATCCACATCATTAATGATGGGAAAACTGCATGAAATGTCACCATACATCTACCAGTATATCTAAAATTAAATAACAGATATCAGTGTTAGCAACGATGGTATGAGTAAATGTAAGTTGGTACAACTGCCTTAGAAAACTGAGCATGGGCACATCCTAGGGCCTGGAAGTTTCACCAGCGGACACAGTGCCAAATGATGAGTATTATTCTATTGGCAAATGTTTATCAAGATCAGAATAACAAGATAATATAGTCATACAATGGGCCTGACAGCAGTGGAGACCAGCAAGCTAGAGCCACATGCAACATGGACAGATATTAGTGTTGAGGAATGGAAGCCAGTCACAAATCAATGCACATTTGTGATTCTTTTCTATGGGGTTCAAAAAACAGGCAAAACTGCCGTGCTAATTACTTTTCTCTCATTGCTGGGACAAAATACCTGACATCCAAAGTTGAAGGGGAAAGGGTTTATTTGGCTTAGTTCTTAGAGGTTCCAGTCCATAGTTGGCTGGCTCTGAGACAGGGATGGCAAACAGACATTGTGCAGGAGAAACAACATGGCACCCACACACTAGCAAAGGCAACAAGGGAGTATAAGAGCATCCTTCTGCCCCCTTTATCTTATTTAGACTTCTGAGCTTAGGGCGGTGCCAAACTAATCACTCACATGCAGTGGTTTAGTAATCACACGCCCTTAACCCCAGCATCACACATTCCAGGTTCAACCTCTGAAAAAGTAAGCCCCACCTCATCCACATGAGGCTTTGCCCGGGGCATCGAAACGCAAACTGTAACAAATGATCTATGGTGTGAAATTCATGAGGATAACCCATGAAAAGAAGATACAGGGTAGAGTCATGAAACCGGGCTTCTAAGCTATTGCCATTTTTGATTGGCCGCTAATCACATGGATAGCTAGACTTCCTGAAAATATGCCCAGTTTTATACTTAATTCTTATGTACTTTTATGTACTCGATACTTCAATTAAAAAGTTGAACTTACTATTCAGTCATAATGTTTCATAAAACCCTTAGCAAACTTGGAAATAGTGAACTTCCTTAAAAGTCAACAGCTATCAAAAACCTGTATATAGCATCATTTTTTTTTTTTTTTTTGGTACTGGGGATCAAACTCAGGCCTTTGCATTTGCGAGGCAGGTGGCAGAAGCACTGAGCTAAATTCCCAGCCCCAACATCATGCTTAATTTTAAGCTTTAGAAACATTTTCACCAAAGTCGGGAATAAAACAAGGATTGTCCCCTGTTACTGATGCTATTTAACAATTCAGCCCACTGGAGGACACAGGCAAGGATCTGAATGAACAGCATCCTCTGCCTTTGAGAAATATGAGTGGAGAATACATATTTCAAAGGCTCAACTTCACTAGTATTAGGAGATGCTATTTAAATAATATACAGTGAGACACTACCATCACATCAATATAAAAGTCAAATCTGATACTATCAAGTGCTGGCTAGGTATAGGAAAAGAGGAACTACCAAAAATTGCAAGTGGAAATGCAAATTATCCATTTGGATAGAATTTGTCCAGAGGCTGTCAATTTCAAGTTGAGCAAATCCTGAGGCCAGCAATCTTACCATTTCTCAGTGAATGTCCTGTGGTGTGTGCTTTGCAGAGACTCCAAGTCAGATGTGCACAAGAAAACACAAAGAAGAATGTCAGCCTCCCTCATCAATAAGACCATGAGTCAACACACTATGGTTGGGAAGGCTGTACAGCAGTGAGATTAAAGACAGCATCCTATGAATAAGCATTTAAAAAAAAGGCAAGTGATGGAAAACAATCAGAAAAATGATCTCAGTTCATTCTATAGAGTTTAAAATAGGACATATTGGCTTGATTTAAATAACTAAGTAAAAGAATGAAAACCCGAATAATATTATTTGTTGCAAGCTCTCATGAGATAAGCATAACCAGACAGGAGCCAAAGCACATAGGGTGGCCTTGTTGGATAGTGAACCACTCTCATGGTTACTACTCCAGTTCCCTGAGATCCAACTCATTCCCAAGAGACAGTGTCTTAGGTTCTCATGGCTGAGCCACAACTCAAAGGAAGTGTTTATTTTGGCTCACAGTTCAGAAGTCTCAGTTCATGCATGTTTGGATGGCTCCATAGGAAAACCAGGGAGAAAGATTGGGATGTAGCATACAAGGGGGCTTTAGTTGTGTCTAACAGCTCATTTCTACAGTAACGGGTGAACACCCTGAGGTGTATTGTATTATTTTTACACTGGGTGGAGTGTTTACACAAAAATATTTAAAAACGATCTAACGATCTTCCGATTTGGGAAGAACTCAAAACATATCCTTTGCAAATGGTGAGGGCTGGCTTCATTCGCTATCTTTGAGATCTCAGGATTTCTCCCAAGAGAAGAGAGAGGGAATGGCCCATTAAAATGTTTCTCTTCTTGTGAACTGTCACAATAAAGGAACCAAAGGATGTTGGCTTCTAGAAAAGTGCTGTCGTCAGTTTCCTATCGCTATAATAAAATATCTGATATGGTCAACTTATAAATAAAAAAGGTTTCTTTTGGAAGTATCAATTTACAGTCTGCTGGGCCTGTAGTTCTGGGCCTGTGATGAGGCAACATATGGTGCGGTGGGGGTAGAGTAAAACTATTCACCTCAGAGGAAAAGAGGAAGAAGGGCCAGAGTTCCACAATCCCTTTTAAGGACCCCACCCAATTACCTAAAGGCCTCCCACTAGCCCCAACCTCTTACAGATTTCACTCCTTCTCAACAGTGCCAACCTGGGGACCACGCCTCCAACATATGGCCTTTGGGGGACCCTCAAGATGAAAGGCAGAAAAGGGCAGAAACAAAACTCCAACATGTCATGTGTTCAGAGGTGGGGCGTTTGGGGTGCCTGGTTCATGCGGGTGCTGCACTCATCAGTAGATTGATCCATTCATGGGTTTATGGCTAAATATATTGCTAGGAGGTAGAGCCCAGGTAGAGGTGGGGCTCTGGGACTATGACTTGGAAGAGTGTATCCTTGCCCCTGGATCCTCCCTTCTTTCTCTGCTTCCTGTGTGCCCTGGGTTGAGCATTTTTCCTCTATCATACCCTTCCACCATGGCGTTCAGCCTTGGCGCCACCTAACCAGGAACTGAATCCTCTAAAACCATGAGCCAAAATAAGTTTATTCCTCCATAAATTGTAGTATGTATTTTGCCCCCATAATGGGAAAGAGACTAACATACAGTTTTCCAGGCCAGAAATCCATGATCAAGGCATGGGCAGGGTTGGCTCCTTCCAGAATCTCTGAGGGAGAATTAGACCTATTCCTCTGCCCTAGCTTCTAATATTTGCTGGCCATCCTTGGCATCCCTTGGCTTGTAGAAGCATCATCTCCATCTCTGCCTTCATCTTCATGTGACATTCTCCCTGTGTCTGTGTGTGTTTTTGAATTCCCCCTTTTAATAAGGATGCCAGTTACGTTGGGTTAGTCACCCTAATGACCTCATTTTAACATGATTACCTCATTAACACACTGTTTCCAATATAGTCACTTCCTGAAGTACCTACTTCAACATAGATATTTGGAGGATACAATTTAACTTCTAACAGGCTCCCTAACCCAAACTAGAGACCTTCCTTTAGGTGGACCTGTCATAGGATCCTCACTTTCCTTACAATAATATCAAGGCACAGTATGCCCACCATACGCCTGAAGGTCAGGGATTATTTCTTGTTCAACAGCAAATCCTCAGACCTAAGATTAGAGCCTGAAGCCACATGGATTATTTGTTAAATCAACAGATGAAAGGTGCTCTGTCCCTTTGTGCATGCTCTTTTCTCCTTCATAAGTCAGCAGCAGACTTTAGTGTGTCCTCTACTGGTACATGCATGCTGTCACCGGCGTGAGCCCCTCCACGCAGGAAAGATTAAAACTAACTGTTGCGTATGGGACGTGGTTTGCCCTCCAAAGGTTCATGTGCTAGAAGCTTGGCTTCCAAAATAATGGTTCTGAAAGTTGGAGGAGGCTTTAAAACATAGGGCAGGTGGGAGGTAATTAGGTCACCAGGAGCAGCATCTTTGGAAGGGACTGAGGCCTGTCTGTTGGAGTCTAGATCTGGAATGTTCCTCAAAAGACTCCTTTGTTCAGAGGCTGGGCTTCTGGAGGGTGACTGGATCATGCGGTGTCTGACTTCTTCTGTGGTTTCATCCGTGGGTGAGTTCAGAGCTAATGTACATTAGGAAGTCGGACCTGCTGGGAGGTAGGTCACCGGGGTGTGACCTGGAAGTGTCTTCATGTTTAAGCTTTTGTCTTCCCTTTCTGCGTCCTGACTGTCATGATGGGAGCAGGCTTTCTTCCCCCAGGCTCTTCTACCATGCTGGTTTTCCTATAGAGCCAGCCAAACATGCATGAACTGAGACTTCTGAACTGTGAGCCAAAATAAACACCTCCTCCTTTGAGTTATGGCTCAGCAATGAGAACCTAGGACACTGTCTCTTGGGAATGAGTTGGATCTCAGGGAACTGGAGTAGTAACCATGAGAGTGGTTCACTATACAACAAGGCCACCCTATGTGCTTTGGCTCCTGTCTGGTTATGCTTATCTCATGAGATTCTTAACAACTCCAGCTGCCTACATGTGGACTTTCAGCTCCTAAGAACTCAGGCTCAAACAGATCTCTTTTCTGTGCAAAGCACACATCCTCAGGTATTTTGTGGTAGCAACAAAAAACAGAGGATGACGACACTAACATGAATTCAGCTTTCTCTGTGTGCAAGGGATTCCACAGCACACCCAACACAGGGTATGTCATCTAGTCTTCACACAACCTCATCAAGTAGACACAACTATCTCTGCATTTTAGAGACAAGGAAATGAGACACAGTGGCTAAGTAACTTGCCCAGGGTCACAAAGCCCTGAAGTGGTTATGCCAGGAGAGGGCCGGGATTGTCTGTCTTTTACCCTTTCCCTCCCTGAGAGCAGGGCTGGACCCAGAAAAAGCAAGGCACACATACATTCTACTATCTGTGGCCATACACTCTACTATTTGAACATGATGCTTCTGAAAATAAAAGTCGATGTGCACTTGAGAGATGCTAGAAGCAACAAGAGCACTCTGAATGAACCAGGAATCCGTTCTTCTGTCCATAAATACCTGTGGAATGAATGAACTCGGGCCTGCCTTCCTTGAGGTTTGGATTTTACTCACCATATATCACAACGCAAGACATATTTACAAAACTGAATTTTACTTACCACATATATTTGCTTTTTAAAAAATGCTCTAAATGTACATTTGCAATTCACAGAAGACAGGAATCTTGTTTGCAGTTTTATCACTGCTCAGCCTGTTATTCAGTCCCAGAGGGTAGAAATGCAAATTAAAGAAATGTTTTGAATTAAAGAAGAAAAAAGCTCTTTGAGAAGCTCAAGTCATTATAGTCAGTAATTGGGGTACAAGATGGAGTAAAATTTCCATTGTATCACAGATGAAGATAAAGGAATAATTTCTATCATTCCATTCTTGCAAAAAAAAATAAAAGTTTCCAGTGAACTTTCCTATCCATGATGGTTCTAATTACCCATCCCATTTTTATGCCAAATGTCTTTCCTTTGGGCATTGACAAAAGAAGTCATTTTAGTTTTTTTTCTCAGTTTCTTCTCCTGATTCTTCTTCCATTTCTTTGTTTCTTTCTTCCTTCCCTCCCTCCCTCTTTTGCAGAGAGATAACGGCAGTGCATAGAGACCTAAATCCACTCATGAGACTTCACTGTATGTTGTGGAACAGTGCAGCCCCTCAGGGAAGCCAAAGGATGGACCCAGATCCTCTCACAATGACTCAGGGTTGAAAGAAATCTCGTCCTGCCACCTTGTCTTGGTCAAGACACCTCCTGTGGGTGCCCAGTGTGGCTGTGAGATTTTCAGCTTAGCATCAGGAGTCTGAGATTACACAGGCCTTGTCGTGTCTCAGCTCTGCGGCCTTGGCAAGTCACTCAGCCTCTCTGTGCTTCACTTCAGAATCTACAAATAGAGATCCTCTGGCTTCTATTTGACCCGGCCAGAGTATTTACTTAAAGAACTGAGTTAGATATGAACTTTTAAAATCTAAACATTTCATGTCAGTATGCAGATTTCTGGCTTCTTTTTCAGAAAACCAACCATCTGGCAATCATCCTGGCAGAGGTCCTGCAGGACAATTTGTAGGAGCTGGGTGGTGGGGGCTCACTCTGGCTGGACCAAGCCCTTCACTGTTCCCAGGAGGTAGCTGAGCTGGGGACCACCACATGCACCTCCTATACAGCAATCGCCTGTTCTTAACTGTGTTTCTTGGCCATTCCTTTTGCTCGGGATGTTCTCCCTGCCAACTTTATTCTGCAATCCTACACACCCTTCAAGGCCACGTTCACAGACCATCTGCACCACAAAGCTTTCCTCTGACCATCCAAACTCCAACTAGAAGCAATGCTCCTTCTCTTGCTCCCTCACTCCTAGAGTGGATCTTGCCTGAGCACTCTTCATAACCAGCCTTATTCCACTTAGTTGTGAACACGTGTATCCATGTGTACACACACACACACATACACAAGACATGCACACAGCATACACCATCCTGAAAAAGACCCTACAGGTAGACAACCTAATTCGTCTGTGTTCCCAACCTTGCCCCCGACAATCCTGCCCACACTCCAGTTCCTGAAACCTACCTCCAAATGTTCCATGACACGGAAAAGTGGAATTAAGGCTGCAGACTGAACTGAGGGTACCAGTCAGCTGACACTGAGATGAGGATGTGATCCTGCTTGTCTAGTTGGGCCCAGTGTAATAACAACAGAGTACCAGGGGCTGGATGGGAGAAGACTCGCTCCACCTTTGCTGGCTTGGAGGACAGAAGGAGGCTAAGGGCCAAGCGATGTGGGCAGCCAGTAAAGACTCAAAAAGACAAGGAAAGGATTCTTCCCTGATTCTCTGAGAGGTGGTAGCCCTGCTAATATCTTGATATCACTCTAGTGAAATCCACTGTGGACTTTTGACTTCCAGAACTATAAAACAGTACATGTGTGTTGTACTGCAGCCATTGATGATGGTGGTGATTTGTTACAGTAGCAACAGGAAACACATACACCCTTCTTGTACTACGTAGAAACCAATGTACACTTGTAGATGCTGAATCCGATAGCACTTGCTTCACTTGGATCCCAGACTTCCATCAGGTTGACTGCTGTGCTATAGGTCACCCTGCACTGCTGTTAGTGGAGTTACTCCTGACCAAAAACCAGCTTGCAAAAGGGAGAACCCTAGAAAAGGAAGTTGCCATGGGATCTAGCTCTAGAAGGTAGAGGCAGTAATCCTAGCCCACTACCTAGTAGCTGTGGCAATTTTAAGTGAGTTATTTTGCTTCAAAACACACTTATCCCATTATTCTTGTTACTTTCTGAAGCAGCTCTGGAGTCCTCTTTCCTGAGTGTCTTTAGAAAAAACCCAGTGAATGGTGCTGCCCAGTGACATCTAATAGAAAGGCAGCCTTGTATAAAACCATTACAGTATGTTCTCATCCACCTCCTACACCAGACCTTGGCACTTGTGTGACTTCTGACTTCTCCCCAAAGTCAAAACAATCGAGAAAGGTAGATGTGAATCAATTCAGGAAATGTAGGCAGCCACAGCAGTGCCACTACACACACTCAGGAAACAAGAGCTCCAGAGCTCCTTTGGAGAGTGCAAGAATGACAGGCTAAGTGTGTTCAAAACAACAGGGAGGGATTCTGAGGGGAATTAATGGCAATGTGTCTTTTACTGACGATGGTGATTTGTTACAGCGTTTAAAAAATTTTAATTTTAATTTTAATTTTTTAAATTTTAATTTTAAATTTTTAAAATTTAAACATACACTGCATTTTTATCATCCTTCATATGAGTTGACTGAGTTCAGTGTCCCTCCAACTTCAATTCTGTCTTCTGTAGAGTGGAAACAAGAAGCCCCAAACACATACTTGGTGATGCCTGATGCGCCTCCCCCTGGAATGTGCCTGGCACTCGGCAGGAGCTAAACACTGGTCCTTCACCCTTTCCAATGGAAAATCAGTCTCAGGCACCCAGAGAACTCAGGTTTACTCTTGTCTTCCTGCCACTGGCAGTCCCCAGCCTCCTTATGGGGCAATCCACAAGTACCCAGCTACAAAGGGCACTGGGGAGTCTCCAGACCTGGGCTGACATGAGCAGCCGACACCCTTTTCCCTCCACAAGCTCAGGTAAAGCTTCAGGTGAGGCCCTGGTAGGCACTGAAGATGCTGAGTTTCTAAAAAATTCCCAAAGAAAACACACCATTCACAAAGTTCACAGCCGGACTACAGGCGCTCCTCTCATTCAGAGTGGTCATCTAAAAATAAAGCCACTCCCCCAACAGATGCAGGGTGACAGGAAGATGTCTCACCAAGACGGCTGTGTGTGCCGAAGGCTTCTCTTTGTTGTCCAAATGCCATCTGGGATGAGGGAACCTGGAGACCAATTTCCATGGGTTACAAAGTCCGTCCCAACACGGAGGATAAAAAAGCAGATTTCCTGCTGGCTTCTCCAGCTCAGAGCTAATCATGCTCAGGAGGGGAGAATGTTTTATTATCCTTTTTAGCACAATTGCAGACAATCTGAAGTGCTAGGGTAGTACTCTCCTTACACCTCCTGCCAGCTGTCTGAAAAGTCTAAATAGATATTTTAGTGTCGATCCAAGGTTTTGGCTTGTAGAAAAATGGCATTCTAAAAGTTTTTTTTACGTTATAGGACGTGCTCATTGTAGAAGATATTACTAGGGTGTTTTAAACAATTTTTACAGCTGTCACATATGCTCATTGTAGGAAATATGTTTCTGCATAGAAAAGTATGCAGAAGGCAATGAAAATCATTCATAATTCTATTGCCCCATGAGATCACAGGTATAATTCACCACCACAGTAATTTTTTCCGTGTCCGTTCAACCTGTTTTCTCATTTACATCTTTCACATTTCCAACTCAAATTACCAATGGAATGACTTTGAATGATGAGCAACAGTTCGGCATAGCACATCCTCTCATTAGCTAACCACTCTACCAGCTTTGGATACTGGAACCTGTTACACGTGATGTTCATCATAAAACATCTTTCCACAAAGCCTTTGAATCACACAATGGAAGGGCTACATGGGGCAGGCAGTCCCTTAATCACAGCTAGAATCAATACTTAGTGTTATAATGAATGAGCCCCATTATATCTGTAGAATGTGGTTTCTGCTGATACTCTTAAAGCAGTATCATTTTAGGCTTAGCACTAAGTCACAGTCTAAACTGCCAGCCTGACACCGGAATTCTGCATGATCATTCAAGGACAGCTGTATAGTCTAGGCAGTTCCTACAAATGAAGTCACACAAGATGGCCTTAAGTGATGATAGACTTCTTTCAGTCAGCATTGTGCTTTCAAAGTTCACTAAGTCATGACATGCATCAGCACTTGACTGTTTCTTTTTTTTTTAATTTTTTTTCCTCATTGAATTTATTGGTACATTTTAGGGATACAGTACAGTTACATTCATTATTGGGATCTTGTACCTTTACACAACAGGTCTTGGTTCTCATTTTTTCCCCTTGTCCCTGCCCTCCCTTCACAGCACTTGACTTTTTCAATGGCTGAGTAGTATTCCACATATGGATATACACGTTGTGTTCATTCATTTGCTAGTTGATAAGCATTCACGTTCCTCCAACTTTTTGGCTGTTATGAAAAATTCTACATACTTTTGCATGAATGTGTGTTTTTGGTTCTTTTCATTATATACAGTGATACCTCGGTTCGCAAACTTAATTTGTTCTACAATTTGGAAAAGATGGCCATTTGTGCTTGTGTGGGAAAGATGGCCACAGTCACGTTTGTCACCTGAAGCAGAGTTTGCAAACAGAAACAAAATTTTTCCAAATGCTTCTGTTTGTTTACCAAACTGTTTGCAAATCAAGTGTTCATGAACCACAGAGCCATTATACCTAGAATGAGCATTGCCAGATCATATTGTAATTCTGTCTTTAACGTTTCAAGGAAATATCAGACTACTTCTGCAGTCCCCGGAGTCTACAAGTCTACCTCCAGTGTATAAAATTTCCAAATTCTTCACCTTCTTACCAACACTTGTTACTGTGCTTTATTGTTATTCCATCTTAGTCAGTACAAAGCAGTATATTGTTGTGGTTTGTATTTGTAGTTCCCTAATGACTAGTGATGGTGAGCACCCTTTTGTGTAATTACAGATCATTTGCATGTGAGTGTACAAATGTTTATTCAAATCCTATGCCCATTTTGAAATACTTGTCTTTTAATTATTGAATTAGAAAAGTTTTTAAAAAATATTTTGTATAATAGACCCTTATCAAACACGTATGATTTAAAAATAGTTTCTCCCATTTTCTGCGTTGTCTTCACACATTCTTGATAGGCTCGCTTGGTACACAAAGGTATTCAACTTTGACGAAGTCAACTTATTCTTTTCTTTGGTTGTTTCTATTTTTGGTCATCTATAAGAAATTTCTGGGTAGTCCAAGGCCTGGTTTATGGAAGGTAATTCTGGCTTCACAGAATGTGTTAGGAAGTGCTCTCATATTTTTCAAGGAATTTGAGAAGAATTGTATTAATTCTGTTTTACAATTTGCAAGATTTACCAGTGAAACCATCTGGCCTTGAATTTTGCTTTGTTGGAAGGTTTATTGTTACTACTAAAAGTTCTGATTTTGTTGAACTCCTAAGTCTAGATTTTCTATTATTGTTAAATTGGTTTTGGTAGTTTCTCAGTTTCTAAGAATTTGTCCATTTTTCCTAGGTTATATAATTTATTAGCATATAATTGGTCCCTGATAATCCTTTTTAATTCTGAGAATTCCCTTCTCTCATTCCTGATTTTAGTATTTTGAGTCTTCTTCCTTCTTAACCTTGCTAAAGATTTGAAAAAAAAATATTGGTTCTCCCATGAACAAACTGTCAGCTCTGATGATTTGTTTATGCTGTTGCTTTACTATTTTCTATTTCACTGATTTCAGTGATGTCCTTTATTATTTCCTTCCTTCTGATTGCACTGTGGTTAGTGTGCTCTTCTTTGTCTAGATTTTAAAATGGTAGGTTAAGGATTATTAGTTTGAGATGTTTCTTCTTTTGGGGGATTTCATTACAAATTTCGCTCTGAGCACTGCTTTTATAGCATCTCAAAAAGTCTGATATGTTGTTTTTATTTTGTTCACCCCAAACTATTCTTTAATTTTGATTATTTAGGAATGCGTTGATTAATTTCTACATATCTGTGAGTTTTCCAACTTCCCCAGTATTATCAATTCCTTATTTTATATTGTTGAGATCACAAACACACTTTGAATGATTGAACTATTTTTAAACTTATTTAGATTATTTTGTGGCCAAACATATGTTCTAAACTGAAGAACATTCTATGAACACTTGGGAAAAATGAGTGCTCTGTTGTTTGGTGGGCTGTTTTACACTTATCTGTTAGTGGATTTATAGTATTGTCCAAGAATGCAGTTTCCTTGCTAACCTTCTGTTGGCTATTCTTTTGTTACTGAAAATAGAGTATTAAAGTTTCCAATTGTTATTGTTCAATTGATTATTTCAAACTTCAATTATATCTATTTTGCTTCATACATTTTAGAGCTCTATTATCAGATGCATAAATATGTATAATTTCTGTCTTTTGGTGAATTGATCCTTTTATCATTATGTAGTATCCTTATTTTGATCTAGTAATAATTTTTGTCTTGAAGTCTGTTATCATTGATATTAGTCTAGTCATTTTTCTATACTTTTACTTTCACCCTATTTGAATTTTATAATTTCTAATAAGTCTGACTACATCATTTAATTGTGCCTTTTTAAAATATATTTTGCCAACAACTGCTTTATAATTGGGGAGTTTAATCCACTAACAATTTAATGTAATTACTGACAAGGGAGAACTTCTGCAAGCTTTTGCAAGCTTGATTTCTATATTTTGTATATTTTTCTTTTCCATACATTGCTCTATTAACTTCTTTTAAAAAAAACCATATTTTTCAGTGTACTATTATTTAATTCTGTTTTCATTTCTACACATTTTTGTTATTTCCTTAATGGTTACTCAGAGGAATATAAATAGCATCTTACTTTACAACAATCAAGTCAAATCGATAGCAATATAATTTCATATATCTAGAAAAACTTTGCACCTATATAGTTTTACTCATTCTCTTTGTTATTATTACCAAAAATTAGAGCTTTATACATCATGTGCCTATCAACAGATTTATAATTACTTCATGCAATTATTATTTAATACAGATAACATTTTAAAATTACAAACACAACTACAATTATACTCATATTTATTCACATAGCAACATTTACTGGTACTCTTGATTTCTTCATTGTGACCTTTAGTTATGGTTGTCAATTTAATTGAATTAAGAGCCACTTAGCAAGCTGGTCAAACAGATTTCTTTCTGGGTGTGTCTAGATGGGTCATGGGGCTATATCTTTTTCTCTCTAGTGCTCTTTCCAACCCACTCTACTTCCTGGCCACCATGAAGTGAGCATCTTTGCTCCACCATGCCTTCTACCATCATGTTCTGTTCCTCCCCAGGCTCACTGTCAGGTTACCATGGACTTCTCTACCTGTGAACTCATGAGCCAAATTAAACCTTTGCTCCCTACAGTTGGCCTCAGCTATTTTGTCCCCCAAACAGGAAACTTGACCAATACATTCTTATAGATTTGACTCACTCTATCCTGCACATACATCTTATTTCTGAATGTCTCTCTTCAGCATTTGTTTCAGGTTAGGTTCACTAGAAATAAACTTTCAAAAAACTTTTTGACCTGGGAATTATTTTGTTCTATCTTTTTTTTAGAATAGTTTTTCCAGAAACACAATTCTTGGTTGAGTACTGTCTTTCTTTCAGCACTTTGAAAGCCATCCCACTTCCTTCCAGCCTCCACGGTTCTTTATTACAGATGAACTGTCAATGATATGGTATGTGATGGGTCACTTCTCCCCTGCTTTATTTCTGTCTTTAGCTTTTGATAGTTTGGCTAATCTAGATGTAGTCTCTTTAAATTTATCTTATGAGGAGTTCACTGAAGATCTTGGGTATGTGGATAGATGTTTTTCTTCACATTTGGAACCTTTTTGACCATTATTTAATCTTCAAATATTCTTTCTTCCCTCTTCCTCCCCACCTCCTCCCATGGCTCCCATGATATGGTTAGGTTGCTTGACGGCACCTCAGAGGTCTCTGAGGCTACATCCATTTCTCTTTATTCTTTTATTCTTTCTGTAGGCCAGAATGGGTAACCTAAATGGACCAACATTATTTTCACATTTACTGACTCTTCTTTTTTTTGCTCAGATCTGCTATAGAATCCCTCTAGCAAATTTTTCATTTCAGTGGTTGTACTTTTCAACTCAAGAACATCTATTTGACTCCTATTTACTTCTATTTTTAAATTAATATTTCCTGTTTGGTAAGATATGATTCTAACACATTTAAATTCTTCTGCTGTGGTTTTCTTCACTATTTGAGTGTATTTGAAATACCCAACTTACAGTTATTGCCTAGAAAGTCCACTCTCTGAGCTTTCTCAAGGACAGTGACTATTTAGATTTTTCCTTGGATAAGTCTATACATTCTTACTTATTTCTACTCTTTGCTATTTTTTGTTAGGAACTTCATATTTTTAATACTCTAATGTAGTAACTCTGACAAATCAGTCTTTCTTCCAAAGGTTTTTGTTGTTGCTCTCTGTTGTAATATTTATTGTTTGTTTAGTGACTATTTTACTAGCTGCACAATTCTATCCTTTATCATATGTAGCCACTGAAATCTCTGTCCCATTAGTTTATTGGTTAGCTAAGGACTGTGAACAGATAATTTTCAACCCCTAGAACTAAAATATTGCCTAGTCTTTGCAGAATGACTGTGCATGTGTTGTGGCTTGTTTTAGATCTCCCCCAAAACCTTATGTGAATGTGGTGGGGCTGTTTTGGAGTTGGCTAAATCTAGAGTGTGTGTGATGCTGGGATTAAGGGAGTATTGTTACTAAACCACTACACGTGAGTGACTGGCTCGGCATTGCTCTGATCTCGGTGGTCTGCATAAGATAAAAGGGGCAGAACAATGCTGTTAAGGTTTTCTTGTGGCTTTTGCTGTCTTCTGCCAACATAAACTGTTGCCCCTCCACCAGCCTGTCTTGGAGCCAGCCAATTATGGAGTCAGCCTCTAGGAACTATGAGCTAAATAAATCTTGACCCCTTTAACTTTGAGCATCAGGTATTTTGTCTCAGCAATGAGAGAAAAATAACTATTGCTCTGTGTGTGTGTGTGTGTGTGTGTTGCGTGTTGTACATCTTCAACATTCAGTCAGAAAGATAACAGCTCTGCCTTAGTGTTTTTTTCCTGCTGGCACAAGTCTTCAAAGTTAGTCACAAGTGAAAGTTTCTGGCTTTCCCAAGTCTTTTTTGAGCACGACATAGCCCTGATAAAGTACATGATTCTGTAAATCTCTAAGAATCAGAAGGAATTTTAAAAGCTCTATTTCCCAACATCTCATGCATCTGCCTTTCTTCCAAAGCTTTTGGACCATTCCCAGCACCACCTATTATCTATCACCAATGCAGTTTGGACAAAACCATTTGCCCGTAAATGTTCTTAACAAGTCCATCTTCATTTCAACAGGTAGCAAAGTTCCAACTCAGGTGAAATAAAGAGTCTTACACTGGGAAGCCAACAGACATGCCAAATAACTATAGTTCCTTGTGAATAAGGTTTTTTTCTGGTCCTTCTAGTCCAGAACTGTGGGCTGTTATTTTCAGGATATTGCTTATTTAGAAGCCATGATACCACAAAGCTTAAAGTTCTTGGTTAAGCTCTCTTTCTTATATAAGTATCTCTTGAGTTGCCTAAGCCCTGGTCTAACTTCCAGAGTTCCACAGAAGTTATTTCTGAACTGTTCTGTCAATTTCCTCATGACTTTATGAAAGAATGGAATTTCAGAGTTCCTTCTGCCATCCCCACTCATGTCCCATTGATGTTTGCTCAGAACTTGAGAGTGGAGAGTGCACTTGAATTCTGCAGTGTGCTTCCTAAGAAATATCCTGTCACATTTCCAGTGTGCGTTCTCTAAGGGAAGACACTGGTACAAGATTTTGTCATGAGAAACTTGAGACATAATGTATAAACGAAGTCAAACATGTTTTCTTACTGCATGCCTTCTCAGAATCCTTAATATGCCCATCTTATCAATCCTATGTAAATTCACAGCGATAGAGTATAAAAATAACTGCAGAAGATAACTTGTGTGCCAGACACTGTGCTAGCGATTTTTGCATTTATTATTTCATTTAATATTTATGCAACTGAAAAATATACTTCTTGCTTTACAAACAAGTAAAACAGAGACATGGAAAGTGTAAGTAAATTTTCTCAGCTAATATAATTGTCAAAGTTGGAAATTTGATCAAACTAGTTTCCACCTTGGTTCCTAAGTCACAATGCCATACTTCAGGATTTCCTGACCTGATCTGGCCAAAGAAATATTTATTCAGAGAGAATGTTCATTAATGTGTCTCAGAGTACACTGGAGAAAATGCTCAGCTAAAGCATACTTAATAACTGAGGAGTCGGTTTATGCTTTTCTCAACATTTTTACTGTCATAAATCATGCTGGGCCCTTGCTACCGCGTTAAATACTGATTGAAGAGTGGGACACAGAGTCATTCAGACTATAGATTTTCAATACATAGGAACTTCGCTATTTCGATGTCTCCTCTGGTGTAGGCATTAAAGCCTGTCTTTTTAAAAAAATTCTATCCTGAGGCAGAATTTAACAATATAATTTTAGTTTAGAAAACTGTAGAAGACCTCAGTGGACTAAACCAATCTTAAGATTTGTTTTCCTCAATTTTTTATGTAAGTAATTTTTTTCTAACAAAGATGCCATGTAGTTCTCAGTCTGGGAAAAAGAACCAGAAGATATGTTAAGGAATAGAAGACAAAATCCTTAAAACTCTACTCAGAGACAATTTCTGTCACTACATCTTTCTCCAAATTTTTGAATTTTTAAAATTTTCATTCTTGAAGTCCTTCCACGGATTTAATTTTTATTGCAATTATTTTTTCATACCGTTATAAACTTCACAAACATGACTACTTTCATGCCTTCAAAATATTCCACCACAGGCAAATATTATTTGGTGTGTCTTTCTACTCATGTTGACTATTTAGTTATGACTTAGCTTTCACTGTTATAAATAATGCTGTGATAAACATCTTCAGGTGATACCCAGAGTGTGTGTTTGTGTGATATAGAAGGGTAGTCCAGGAGCAGGCATTTGGTGAACACACACAGGGTGCCAGCTGACGTAGAAACACATGAAAGCCACTTCAGCACTGAGAAATGAAGTCAAAATAGGATAAAAATGACACAGGAGAGATTTGGAGAGATACAGAAGCATTTGTGTCATTAGCTTTTCATCACTATGACAAAATAACTGAGATAAACAACTTCAAGATAGAGAGTTTTTTTTCTGTCTCAGAGCTTTCAGTCTTTGAATTGTATTTCATTAGGTCTGTCGTGAGGAAGAAACAACATGGCAGAGGGTGTGCTGCTCACCTCATGTCAGTCAGAAAGCAGAGGGTATATTGCCAGGGACAAGAATCAGTCCCCAAGGTCATGCCCCCATGTTCAGTCTCTTCAATGAGGCCCTGTCTTCTGTCTCCATGAGCTTCCAATAATGTCATCAAGTTATGATTTCATCAATGGATTAATCCACTTTATGAAATTAGAGCTCTCACAATCTAATCACTCCCAAAAAAAGCTCATCAGCTGGCAATCAAACCTTTAGCATATGAGTTTAGGGGGACATTTCAAACTCAAACCACAAAAATCATCAAAACAAAGTATATCTAAAACATGAGAAATGCAAGAAAAATGCAAAAAGTTTTAAAGCCCAAGCTTACAGGGGTAGCTATATTGAGAAGCATAGTCTTGTGCAGAGAAAATGACAGAAAAGATAACAAAGATAACAGAAGAGAAAACTATTGTTAGGAAAGCAAAAATAGATGACACCTGTTCTTTTGATATCTAAGCACAGATGAATAAACCGTAGTTCAATTACCATTTCTACATGTAGTGGATGGAGTTACATGACTCCATCTCATTTAACCCTTAGAATGAAGTAAATATAGACAACTGATTCACTCAGAAATATTGGTTCAAAAATGGAGTAACTTCCCAAGAACTTTCACTAAAAGTGACTTAGCCAGCAATGAAAATAAAACTCAGCCCAGACCTTGCTTCCTTCCCCAGTATCAAGTGGGCTGTCTTGAACATGCTCCATAAAATGAAATGAAAACACCTCACAAAGTACTTAAAGCAAGGAGAATACAGATTTCTAAATACATTCTGAAGGGGAACTATTAATTGAAGCTGAACTTTAGCCTTTGCCAGGGCTCTCCAAGTAAGCCGTTAAAGTGGAAAAAATGTCTGAGGCTTTAAAGCTGCTCAGAAAGTCTTCCACTTCAGGAAATCTACTTCAGGAAAGTTATCTGAAAAATAGACAGCTGTATACACTAGGTTTCCTATCACAACATCATTTTGAATGACAAATAAAATGAAAACAACACAAATAGCCCACGTTAAAAACTAAGGAGCTCGAGTAAGTCCATTTAAAGTAACCTTTTCAAATCATCAAAATTTTTATGTGAAACTTGTTATTACATGGAGAATACAGGTCAATCATAATGAAAAATTGGACTGTTGAATGTAATATTGTACTGAACAATGTACAACTTAACTGAAATACTTATGCATAAAAGAAAAAAGTCCTCCGGGGAGATAAAGCAGAAGTTAATCCTGGCTCCTTTTCAAAGTTAGAATCACATGCGGATTTTTATCCTTTGTGATTTCTGGACTTTTGGGAATTATTTTATTATGACCTTGAGTTATTTTTATTATAGAGAAGCATTTAATGAATACACCAAACAAACAAATGCAAAAAGACCTGGGTAAAATAAGGGAGCGGAAAGGAAATACACATATACTCCTTTTAAAATGCGTAGAATGGCCCCTGTATTGGACAACAATGCTAAGGATATGGGAGCAAGTTAGACAAAAATCTACACCGTATCAAGGATCATTCCTCATCCAAGGCCTGGAATTCCTACTAACTGCTGCAAAGAGTTCATCAGGAAGTCCTCTCACAAGCTTGGGACAAGCTTGGGGCATTGTACCCCAAATGCATTAACTTATTCCACCTGCATCCCGTAGCTGGCTACCTGCACACCACTCTAAGGGCTGAAAGCATGAGCTCCTGCAGAAATCTTCAACCACATGCAAGTGGCTGTCCTGATTGCTGTACTGGGAGAAGGCACATAAACGTTGCGTGTTTCAGGGTGTCTTCATAGAGAAATCAAATAGGCTCAGGGCCTAGCCTCACTCTGTGGGACTAAGAGAATGTATAATATTTAAAATTTTTTTCTTCTAAGAGGGAAAGAGAGGTGCTGCATAAAACCATCTGTGTAAAGGGTTGGGAGTCTCAGAAATGCCAGCCAGGTTAACTCATACAGGTGCTTCTCAATCAAAATGTGTGATTCAAGATTGGTGGAGGAGGCAGCTCCTTCAATACAAAGACAGCAATAGGAGATTGAGAGGAACATGAAAAATTAAGGAAATGTGAGGCCATCTAGGAATCCGACAATTAGCCAGTAACCAGCCCCGAAGAAACCAAGATAGATGATTCATCTAACAAATATCTCAAAATCATAGCTTTAGGGAAGCTCAATGACAGGAAAACATGGTCAACTCCTTGAAGCTAGAAAAATACTATATGAACAAAATTGAAGTTTAACAAAGAGAAATAATGTAAAAAAATAAAAATTAGAATTGAAAAATAAAGAGCAAAATTTAAAGTGCAGTAAATGACATCGATAGCAGGCCTGATCAAGCAGAAGAAAGAATCTGAACTAGAAAATGAGTCTTTTCAAATTATCCACACAGGGCAGAGAAATGAGTGAAAGAAATGAAGAAAACCACAGGTTTTATGGGACACTACTAAGGGAACAATACAGAAGTTCCTTCACTTAGGACGGGATTTAAGTAAACTCAAGTGGAAGATCTCGAAAGTTGGAAATGTACTTAACACACCTCATCACCAAGCAGCATAGTGTAGCCCGCTCTACTATGCCCATAGTTGGGCCTCATGAAAGAGTACCTATTGCTTATGCTTTGGAGAAGGCCAAAATTCAAACTGTGAAGTCAGAATTCTACTGAATGTGAACTGCTTTTACATCATTATAAAGTTGAAAAATCCTAAATTAAAACCATTGTAAATCAGGGGCTGTGTGCATAAGGAGCGCGAGAAGAGAAGAGAGAGACCAAAGGCAGGAAAATCACTTAAACAAATAATGGCTGACAGCCTCCCCCAAATAGAGATGTATATGGACATCTAATTATATGATGTTTAAAGGTCCTAAAAGGTTGAACCCAAAGAGTAGGTTATCAAGATGCATTACCACCAAACTATCAAAAATCAAAGAGAAATTTGAAAATGGCAAAAGAAAAGCTATGTGTTGCACCCAAAGAAACCTTTTAAGATCAGAAAGAGATTTCTCAGCAGAAATCTTACAGAGGATTGCGAGAGTGGTTGGATCTATTCAAAAGTTCTGAAGGAAATCACTGCCAACAACCACAAACAACTCCAGGCAAAGATTTCCTACAGAAAAGAAGGAGAAATAAACACAGGCTGGTGGAGTTCATCACCAGCAGACCTGTCTCACATAAATGCTACAGGGAGTTCTCCGAGCTAAGAGAAAAGGACTGTAATTAGTAACACAAAACACACAAAACTGTAATTGGGCTAGGGATTCAGTCCAGTGGCAACACACCTGCCTTGCAAGCGCAAGGTCCTGAGTTTGATTCCCAGTACCTAAAACAAACAAACAAACAAAAAACCCCAAAACTATAAAGTTCGCTGGTAAAACAAAGTACTCAGTCAAATCAAGCATACTGTGATGGTGTTAGGTGTGACACAGTAATAGCTTTAATTTGAAGGTTTAAAGATGAAACTATTACAAATAATAATAGTTACAATAATTGTAACAGATTCACAAAATAAAAACATGCAAGTTGTGACCTGAAGTAGAATTTTGTATACAATGAAAGTTAAGTTTTTATTAGCTCAAAATATACTTTATAACTACGGATGATTTATATAGGCCTCATGGTAACTATAAAGGGAAACTCACAGTTGACACACAAAAATAAAGTAATTCAAAACACAATGCTACAAAAAAAAAATCATCAAAATCACAAGAAAAGCCAGTAAGAGGAAAAAAGAAACAAAAGAAACACAAAATGGCCAGAAAAAAAAATTAACAGAATATTAATATGAAATCCCTAACTACTGATAATTACTGTGGGTATAAATTGATTAAATTCTCCAGTGAAAGGACACTGAAGGCCTTAACTAGATGAAAAATAAGATCCAAATATATACTGCCTACAGTAGAATCAATTTTTTTTTTTTTTTTTTATTACCAGGG
>NW_022900947.1:4431906-4464738 GCF_012274545.1 Fukomys damarensis
TACCAGGGATTGAACTCAGATCCTTGCACTTGTGAGGCAGGCGGTAGAACCACTGAGCTAAATCATCCTCGGCCCAGAATCAACTCATTTTACAGGAAAAATGTAGGCTGAAAGCAAAGAGAAGGAAGCAGATATTCTTTGAAATGGAAGCCTAAAAGGAACGGTAACTATACTTACATGAGATAAGTAGACCATACGTCAAAACTTGAAACCAGGGGTGAGGAAGGCTATTGTATAATGATTTGCGGTCAGCTCATCAACATATAACAATTTTAATATCAACACTGGTGGATCTAAACACATAAAACATGCATTTATAGATGTAAAAGGAAAACAGCAATACTGTAATAGTTGGGTACTTCAATATTCCACCTTTACATAATACACAGGCCACTCAGACAGAAAATCAATATGGGAACAACGTATGAACTGTCAGTACATCCAGTAGCAGCAGGAGACACACTCTACTTTCATACACACAGAACACTTTCCAGAACAGATCACCTGCTAGTCCATGAAACAAACCTAAACAAATTCAAGACGACTGAAATCATGTCAAATATATCTTCCAACTATAATGCTATAAACTAGAAGTTAATAACATGAGGAAAAACCATAAAATTAACCATTTATGGACATTAAACAATATACTGCTAAATAACAGAGTCAAGGAAAAATTTTTTTAATCCTAAGACAAATTAAAATGGGTACATAATTTGATAAAATTTCAAGGATGCAGTAAAAGCAGTCACTAAGAAACTTGCAACAATAAATGCACTAAAAAAGAAGTATGTCAAATAAACAATGTAATATTACATCTCAAAGACTTGAAGAGGAGCAAATGAAGCCCAAAATTAGCAGGGAGAAGGAAATAACCAAATGTATAAACCACTGAATTAGACTAGAAATACAATAGAAAAGATCAGCAAAACTGAGTCTTTTTTTAAAAAAATTAATAAGATCAACAAACTTTTAGCTAGACTGAAAGGAAGAAGAAAACATTCCAAATAAAATAAGAGGATCCATAACTGATATTATAGAAATACAAACAATAACTGTAAAACACTAATGTGGGTAATTATATGCCAACAAAGAGGACACCCTAGGAAATGGATAAACTATAACCTAGACTGTTATGAAGACTAAACTATGAAGAAAGATAAAATCATAAACCTCCAATATCAAATGAGAAGATTCAGTCAGTAACCGAAAAAGAAAAGCCTAGGACTGGATGGCTTCACTGGTGAATTCTACCAATCCCTTAAAGAATGAGCACCAAATCCTTCTCAAACTCTGGCCAAAAAAAAAGAAAGAAAGAAAAGAAAAGGAAGGAACACTTACAAATTTATTCATTTGATGGGCCTTGCAAGCACAAGGGCCTAAATTCAATCCCCGGTACCAAAAAACAAAAACAAACAAACAAAAAACAAAAAAACAAATTTATTTGATGGGGCTAGCATTATCTTGATATCAAATTAGGAGGATACTATAAGGAAAGACAATTACAGCTTAATATCTCTGAGGAACATAGTTGTAAAATCTCTACAAATAGCAGCAAACCCAATTCAAAAACACATTAAAAGGACCATACACCATGCTCAATTGGAATTTATCCCTGAGCCATAAGGATGGTTTAATATACGCAAATCAGTAAAGGTGACACATCATCTTAACAGAAGGATAAAAATCACGTCATTTCAGAGAAAAGATTTGGTGAAATTTAGTATTCTTTCTTGATAAAAAGTCAACAAATTAGAAATGGGAAGAAAGGGGCTAAAGGTGTAGGGAAGGTGGGATGGGTAGGGGAAGGGCAATAAGGGCAAAGAAAAAAATGTGAGATAATGAAAAGATGGAAATAAAGTGCTTGCAGATGGGGAGGGGAGGAGCGGGTGAAGGGAGGGCAGGGACAAGGGGAAAAAATGAGAACCAAGACCTGTCATATAGAGGTACAAGATCCCAACAATGAATGTAACTGTACTGTATCCCTAAAATGTACCAATAAACTCAAAGCTGAAAAAAAGTCAACAAATTCGATATAGAATAATATGCCTGAAAATGATAAAGGGTATGTGTGACAAATCCATAGCTAATCTTGTACTCAACAGTGAAAAGCTGAGAGTTCAACTCAACTCTATTATTCAATATAGTACTGGAAATCCTAGCCCGAGAAATCAGACCAGAAAAGTAAGTTCCCCACGTTGAAAAGAAGTTAAATGAGCTCTGTTCGCTGATTGCATCAACTTGCATGTATAAATTTAAAGACTCTAGCAAAAAAAAAAAACAAAAAAAAAAACAACCTCTTAGGGCCAGCGATCAGGGATTTGGCTCAGTGGTTCCACCACCTGCCTTGCAAGTGCAAGGACCTGAGTTCGATCCCTGGTACAAAAACAAAACAAAACAAAACAAAAAAACTCTTAAAACCAGTAAGAAAATGTAAATAAGTAAATTTTCAAGACATCAAATCAGCAGACACATATTAACTGCATTTCTATGTACAAGTGAGAAAGGAAGGTGAAGGAAGGGTGGGGAGAGAGAGAGAGAGAGAGAGAGAGAGAGGCAGAAAGACCAGGAAAGAGGAAGGGAGGGAGGGAGGGAGGGAAGGAAAGAGGGAAAGAGGAAAGAAGCAGAGGGTCCATTTACATAAGCATCTCTTATCTGAAAAAATCTGAAATGTTCCAAGCTCTGAAGCTTTTTGAGTACCCACACAATGCTACAAGGGGAAACTCTCCTCCTGACCACACAGAATGAGTCACAGCCAATGAAAGTATACTAAAACTCCTGCTTAACATTACTTCCAGGGTGCACACATAAGGTGTATATGAAACCTGAGCGAATTTAGGATTTAGACTTGAGCCCCACTTCCTGAGATATTTCCTTTTGTGTATGCAAATGTTCCACAATCCAAAACACTTACGGTTCCAAGCATTTTACATAGGGCATACCTAATCTGTTGCATCAGAAAGAATAAAGAATTTTAAAATAAATTTAATTAAGGTGAAAAGTCTGTGCACTGAAAACTAGAAAACATTAATGAAAGAAATCAAATAAAGGACAAATAAATTGAAAATTTCCCACATACATGGGTTGGGAGAATCACACAGTTAAAATATTGCTGCTACTCAAAACAATCTACAGATTCAACCGCATCAAAATTCAAATGACGTTTTCATTCAAATTAAAAACAATTCTAAAATTACTGCAGAACTATAAAAGATCTGAGAAGCTAAAGCAATCCTGAACCAAAAGAACAAAGCTGGAAGCATCACACTTCCTGACTTTGAATTATATTTAAAATATGTAGTAATCAGAACATTCTGATGCTGGCAGAAAAGCAGAAACATTGGTTAATGGAATGGAAGAGAGACCAGAAATAAATTCACACATAAATGGTCAACTAAACTTCAACAAAGGTAACAAGTACACAGTAAGAAGAGTCTCTTCAATAAATGGTGATGGGAAAATGAAACATCTGTAGGCACAAGAAGGAAATTAGACCCTCAACTCACACGGTACACAAAAATCAACTCAGAATGGATTCAACATTTAAATTTAAGAAACAAAACTGTAAAATCCTGAGAAGAAAATAAGGAGGAAAAAGCTCATTTGTATCAGTTTGGCAATGATTTTTTTTATACAACACCAAAAGCACAGGTAACAGAAGCAAAATAAACAAATTGGAATACATCAAAGTAAAAAGTTTGTGTACAGCAAAGAAACAATCACCAAAAAGACAACCAACCAAATAAGAAAATATATTTTCTAACAATACATCTAATAAGGGATTACTATCTAATACATATAAAGAACTCTACTCAATAGCAAGAAAGCACTCCCCTACCCCAAAAATGGCCAAAAGACCTCAATAGACATTTCTCAAAAGAAGACATAAAAGTGTTCAAAAGACATATTAAAAATACTCTTTCACTAAGCATCCAAGAAATACAAATTAAAATCACAATGAGATACCACTTCATACCTATTAGAATCATTCATCAAAAAGACAGCAAGTGTTGACAATGATGCAGGAGGAAAAGATCCCTTGTCACCTGTTGACGGGATGTGAGTTAGGACAGCCATTACAGAATGTCATGGGTATTCTTCAAAAAATTAGAAGTAGAGTTTTTATGATCCTTAATTCTATTTTTTGGTATCTTCAAAGGAAATGAAATCAGGAGAGAGGTCTGAACTCCCACATTCATCGCAGCATTATTCACAGTAGCCCAGATATGAAAATAACCTCCACGTCTGCGGATAGACCAGTGGATAAAGAAGACGTGGTATGGTTTCACGCCATAATATTCAGCCTTAAAACAATGACCCCACCATCAACTTCAACAGGATTCACCTAGCGGACATTATTCTGAGTGAAATAAGCCAGACAAAGAAAGAGTAATTTGTGTGATTTTACTTATTTGTGGAATCTAAAAAAGCTGAACTCAGAATCCAATGGCAGAATAACAGTTACCAGAGGATGTGGGGTAGGGGGAATGGGGAGACATTGGAGAAAGGGTACAAATTTCAAGTATAAATTTCTTTAAGTCCTAGAAAGCTAATGGTACAGCCAGGTAGCTGTAGTCAACAAAGATGTATCACGGACTTGAGATGCGCTGAGAACGAATCTCCAGGGCTCTCACCACAAACCCCAAAGACAGTAATTAATTCACTGGTCTGAGACAGTCATTTCATAGTGCAAATGTGTATTCAAATGTGTTACATTCTTTAAATCCACAACTGTGTTTGCCCATCATGGCAACAAGATGAAAATAATCTCTGCCTTGTCAGCTTGATGGTAGTAGGGCTGCAAGCAGGATGGAGAAGGAAGGCATAGTCGTTAGCAATCCAAGTGCGCTGAAACGTTAGTATCGATAGACAGCTGAGATAGGACGGGCAGGGAAGACCTCAGTGAGAGGCAGTGTTTGACAAAAGACTCCAAAGCAGGCAGGTCCAACCCATACCCCTAGCAAGCTAGTAAGGCGGCCCCAAAGCTCATAGATTCTTAACATTATTATGTGATTTTTTTTAGCGATATTTCCGTGACTTGAGTGTGCTGTGCTGGAGGGGCCTGCACAGCACTAAGTCCACCTCCTGTCCCCACCTCACAAAGTCAATCCAACAGAAACCCAGGTGCATGCAAAGGTCTGCGGGCTTGGGTGGCTTGGCAAGGCAAATGCAGCGAGTATTGATAATAATATTTCACCATACATGCGTGTGCTTGTGGCTTGGATTCACTAACCACGTTATGTATTTTATATGTGGCCCAAGACAGTTCCTCTCCACTCAGTGCAGCTCAGGCCAGCCAGAAGTTTGAACGTCCATGCTCTAAATAAAGCAGGGAAGACAGTCCTATGAGAGTTACCTGGAGAACATTTCAGACAGAAAGAAAAGCAAGTGCAAATGTCCTGAGGTGGTACTGGAGTGTTCCAAGAGTAGCAAGAGAGTGAATGCAATAGGGGCAAACAGAAAGATCAAAGGTCCTGAGACATGCATGGACCAGCAAGAAAGATGGGGGGAAAGGAAGTGGCTCTCAGATGAGGGAGGGCCTTGTCAAAAAGAGCACTACAAAAAAAAAAAAGCATTACAAGATTTGATCCTTTGGCCTCTGCTTTAGGTGCAATGGGGAGCCATAGATGGTTCTATGCACAGCAGTAACATGATCTGAATTGCAGCTCAACTGAGGTGACCCTGGCTGCCATGCTGAGGAGTCACAGTAGGGATAACAATCAGGAGGCCGCTGCAATGATTCCAAGACCACAGTGGCCTGAACCAGGGAGGAAAAGTAAGGGGCTGCAGAGGAACTCAGCCTAGAGGAGGGAGGAGGGCAGGAGAGAAACGAGAGCCAAGGACAACCTCGAGTTTCAGCCTGGGCATCCGTGAGCTGCAGGCAGAAGCTGCTGAGGGGAAAAGACTTCCAGTTCAATGCTACACGCACAGCAATAGCCAGGTGGGGAAATATTCTAACTCCCTAAGCAAGAAGGGCCTGCACCGCAACAGTGAGATGTAGTGCTGCCTGCGCATTAGCAGACACCCGAAATAGCACATAGCTCTCTGATGGCCAGGACATGGGGATCCATGTGCTGGCATAAAATGTTTGAAAAACAACACGGGAGCCTAAACCAAGACTCTGAGTGGTGCTCATAAACCTCACCTTTTTAATTTCCCTGAAGTAACCCAGTCTATAAAAGAAGTATAACCAAGGATTGATGTGTACAGTTCTTACTCTCAGATTTCTAAAAATACGAAAATGGAAAGAGCCCAAATGACCAGTAGGCATATAGTTAAATATGGTATTGTGTGCCCAACAACAGAATACTGTGCAGCCATTAAAATTTTTTATTAAGAGTTCGAAATAGCATTGGAAAGAAAATGGCAATATAAAGTATATTGCACTACGGCTACAATGTACAATAAACAATGTATACGAAATTGAGGTAGAAATTGCCAGAGCATAGCAATATTCTCTAGGCTATAAAAATTCTATTTTCTTCTAACTGAAGCATTTTCAATGTTTTTGTTCTAATTTTATAACGAAAACAAATTTCACTTTAGTGCAGATAGTACTGTAACCTCGCAGGTCTTTGAGATGGATGTACGATGGAATACACGAAAAGTCCCAGCTCCGCTCCATCCTCGCCTTCTCCGTGACGGGCCCTCTTCTTGGGGGTCACAGAAGTGGGAGGAGTGGGAACGGGGGTGAGGGGTCTTCTGGAAAAGGCGGGTGCAGAGGGGAGGTTGAGGCCAGGCACAAAGATGTTGGTGACACTGACTTACCAAGGGGGAGCTGCGGGGGCTCCCACATCCCAGTTTTCTCCTGGACCCAATAACAGAGGCACCGGAAGTGCTATTTTAAACCAGAGTGCACATCGAGAAGCAATTTAAATATGTTCAGGGACCATTTTCATCTCTAGAATTAAGGATTATTTTAATCTTACATCATCGCCTTTTCTCTTTTACTTTCCTTTTTAGTTTTATTTTAGGATTCCCTATTTTTAATGTTCATACAGGGATTTCTTTAACTGAAATACCGAATAGTTTCTTTGGTGTGAAAAACTATAATAGTACACAGGATCCTAATGAGATAATTAATAATGTGAAATAGGAAGTAAAGGGCTAAAGGTGTAGGGAAAGTGGGAAGGGTGGGGGAGAGGTAATAAGGGAGAGGAAAAAAATATGAGAAACTGAAAAAATGGAAATAAAGTGTTTGTAAATGGGGAGGGGAGGAGGGGGTGAAGGGAGGGCAGGGACAAGGGGAAAAATGGAGAATCAAGACCTGTCATGTAAAGGTACAAAATCCCAATGATGAATGTAACTGTACTGTATACCTAGATTGTACCAATAACCTCAATAAAAAGAAAAAAAAATAAATCAGAGTGCACAAAACCCACTGTGAGGTTCCTGATGGAATCTGGCCCTGATTGGATTTGAGCACGGGAGCCCAATCCCAAGATTCTGCACCGGGGAGGGAAAGGCTCCCAGCACACAGATCCCAATTTCACAGTATCGTGACCTTATATTTTATGCAGCTGAATTTTTTTGGTTTCCACTGTTCAAATCACTGCAGTTGGTTTTGTTTTGTTGTTTGAGGCCATGACAGACACTAGAGTCTGTCTAGCCTGAGGCCGTTCTCCCTCTCTCTGACTGAAAGCTCCAGGTTTCTTCAGCACAGTCCTGGGGACTGAATCCAAAGACTGTGGTTTAGGGTTTAATGCATATTGGCCAGTGAATGGCCCAGCGTGGGGACAGGTGACCTCCTAGTGACTGGTGAGCTGCCAAAAGAAAGACTGCAGGTGGCTTCCAGGAAGGGTTGTGCTGCCTGATGAGAGAGGCAAGGGAGAAAAGGCTCCTTTCTCACTCTGCTGCTCCCTTAATGCTTCAGGTGCCGTGATGCGGGAATTCAAGCAAGCTGGGCAGCCACACAGGGACCCTGACAGATAAGCCTGGAGGGAAACTGCCAATAATCGGAGAATGATGGAGCTGGAAAGAAAAAGCCAAGATTTTCTGCGACTTTATCACACCCCAAGCCATTCCTGGGCCACTTCCTCTGGTTGAGAACCTCTGATGTTAGAAGGGAGCCTGATCTCCTGCCTCCTGAGCCACCTCTTTACAAAGGACCGCATGGATCTCAAGCACGGAGCTGCGAGCCAGGTGTCTTGGATGTGGAAATAGGTATTTCAGGTATCTGACCTGGAGGGGAGTAGAAGCCTCGAAAGAGGGCTGGGAGGTGCTCACAGCAGGGTCAACCAGGGAGAGGATTCACCTGCAGGGTCAGCTTTGCCCGCTGGAGAGAACTCCCTGGAAGTGTTCCGGGGGATTCTGAAGCTAATCTGAGCTCAGCCGGTGACTTCTCTCAGCTGGTCGGGAAACTGGTAGCACAGCGCTGATGTGTTAGCAACTGGGGTGAGACTGGAGGATAAGGAAGCACTAACAAGAGGCCTGGGCTGTAACAAGAAGTCCCCTCGGGCAGCACAGAGATGTGGACAGGTTATGGAGAGACAGACAGGGCAGTGGGAAATACATGGCATTCTGCTGGGCCTCGGCTTTGTCTCTGTCATGGGCGCGATGCCATTGGGCAGACCCTGCTAAGGGTAACAGACACCAGCAGGCTTGCTTATTCATTCGCCACCTCACATGAAGACCATGGTGTGGCACACACTGTTTTATTTTACTGTACAGACAGAAGCACAGTGAGCTGTGCTCCAGCTCATGTGGAGTTGACGGTCCAGGGTGCAGTTCAGCAGTGGTGGGGTCTGAGCAGGGCACCACTGCAGACAATAAAACCGGAACCACAGAAATTTCCCATTCTCTCTTCTTCTTGACTTTCTGCTCTGTGACCCATAGTAATTCAGAGAGAGAAATCACTGCCCAGTTCAATCTGGCAATGAAGGAATCAAGATGTCCCCTCTGAACAGGTTTAGTTTTTTTTTAAAGTCCAAGTACTTTATAATATCAATATCTCCTCCTACAACTGTGTCTGCTATAACCATGGCAAAGATTTACACATGCAGAGTTTATCATCATTACCATTCTGCAACCTGTAATTACCACGAGCACAGTTCACCAGCTTAATGTTCAAAATCCCTTCAGCATATTTTCCGCAGTATTAGCTGATAAGATGCAAAATGCAGATTACATCAGTATAGATCAACCTTCTGGACTCCAGTCAATGAAAACAACAATATAAGGAAATATGACTGCCAGGGACTCAGAGTAACACTGTGACTCATAACACACCGAAAATTGCCCTGTACTATGGCCCAGTAATTGTGCCTTGGGGAATTAACAACTAAAAGAAAATGATCCTGAATGCAAAGGAAATAAATTATAAACAAAGATAGCAAATTTGGCATCATTCATAAGAAAGCAGAATTAGGAATAAGCTAAATGCCAAAAATAAGGGATAGGTTAAGAAAACTGCAGCATATTTCCACAATGGGATAATACGCAATTATTACAATAAAACATTTATCTACTATTCCAATGGCATTATGTGCCCCTGTTCTTCAATCCTCATAGCTGTACTATGCATTCCCATATATACTGCACCTTCATAGCCACATGACTTGGATTTGTTCGGCCATGTGACTTACTTTAGCCAATGGGGTGGTAATAGCTATGACTCAGGTAGAAGTGTGAAATGTGCCTTAGCACTGGCCTGAACATTTCACTTCTTCATGACACGGACCTACTGTACTGCCAGCCCGGCTTGTGCTGTCCGGTACCACCAAATCTTAAGACACATGTTTTGAAATGTCAATGCCTTTTGAATTATAAATTACAAAGACATTCACACCCTTTATCCCAATCATCACATTTCTTTGATTTTTATACTAAATAAATAACAGGACACAAAAATAAATTTTAATGTCTCAAACTGTACACACAAACCCCTGCAGATCACTGGCTGATTCCTATAATGAGTATGAGTGGGGTTAGACTCGAAGGAATCCAGTCGAGCAACAGGTAAAAAGTTAAAAGAGCAGAGCACAGATTACCCCAGCTCCCCGGTGCTGGAGACACAGAGTTAGGAGTAAACTTAGCCCAGTTGGAATAAATACTAAGTCCCAAAGCAAAGGCTGCCCTCTAGAATGAAAAGTAAAACCAAAAAAGATCCATCCAAACAAAGTATGAAGCCAAACAGCCAAATGAACTGTCCGTGATTCACTTTCCTATAGGAACAAAATTCATCTCTTCTGAGGAAGACAACAGCCAAGTAATACAACTGAAAAATACACCATTAGAAACTAAAAGTTCATTGAATAAAATGGAGTAGCATACATAAAACACTTTAAAATAATACTTGCTGGGCCAGGGATTTAGCTCAGTGATGCTGCCACCTGCCTCACAAGTGCAAGGTCCCAAGCTCAATCCCCAGTACCAAAAAATAAAATGAAATGAAATAAAACTTGCTAATATTTATCATGGAAAGTATAGGCTTAGTGCTTTGCATATGACACCTACAATGTCTAGCATACAAAAATTACTATACACATAAAGAACCAGAAGAACATATTGCACAGTGAAAAAAACACCCATAAGAACAGACCTAGCAGGATTCTGATGTTAAAGTTAGCAGAATTGTCAGAGAATTTAAAGAGGAAAGCCAAGTACAATGGATAAAGACATGAAGAATTTTTATATGGGAAATGTGAAAAAGAAATGAAAACCCTAGAACTGAAAATACTATATCTTAAATTATGAAGTTTATTGAGTAGAAAGAGCAGATGGAAGAAATCTGTGAACTTGAGGATAGTTCAATGCAAAAGTTTCCAAAGTTTCCAAATTGAAGTGGAGTGAAAAACACACTTCACTTGAACACACAGTGTCCATGACCTGCAAAACGTCATCAAGTGGCCTGACATACATGTTATTCCAGTCCTAACAGCGGACAGAAAAAAGAAGAGAGAGAACATGGCACAAAAATAGAACAATAATTGGCCAAAAGTTTTCCACATCTGATTTTTTTTACTTTGTTTTCTTAAGACAGGGTCTCACTATGTAGTTGAGACTGACCCGGAACTCACTATGTAGGCCAGGCTGGTCTCAAACTCACAGTGAATCTTAAGACAGTCTCACTATGTAGTTGAGACTGACCCGGAACTCACTATGTAGGCCAGGCTGGTCTCAAACTCACAGTGATCCTCCTGCCTCAGCCTCCCGAGTGCTGGGATTACAGGCTTGCACCACCATGCCCGGCCTCCACATATGATTTTAAATGTCAACCTACACTTAAGAAGTTCTACACATCTAAGAAGAATGCCAACAAAGAGATCCACACCTGGCCCATGGCAGGCAAACTGATGAAATCCAAAATAGAGAATTGTCTTCAAAACAACAGGGATTAAAAGAAACATTATTTGAACAAAATTTGAACCAATGATTTGAACAAAATATGACTTGTCAGAAACAACAAAATCAAGAAGATAAAGTAATTATATATCTTTAAAGTGCTAACATAAATTGATAGGAAAAAATAAGAACCAAGATACACCATGTAAAGGTACAAGATCCCGATGATGAATGTAACTGTATTGTATACCTAAAATGTACCAATAAACTCAATGGAAAAAAAAAGAGTGAACGTGATGAAAAATATGGACTTTAAGTTATTTTTAAAAAGTGCTAATACAAATTGTCAACTTAGAATTCTATGTCCAGTGAAAACACTCTTCAAACACAAATGATATTTTAGTTAAACAGAAACTAAAGTCATTTGTTACTAGCAGGACTGCATTACCAAAATGGATAAAGGGAATTTTTCAGGCTAATGGGATATCATATAAGAAAACTCTGAATCTAAGGAAAATACTTAAGAGCACTAGAAATATTATATGTGTGGGTAAATAAAAACATTTTTCTCTTCTAACAAGCAATTGATATTAAAGAAAAATAATAACCACATGCCAAATAGGTTTTATATCACATATAGAAATAAAAATATACAACAAAAATAGGGAAATGGAATATACTGGTGAAATCTCTTTAGTATACAGGTAATGGTATAACAATCCAAATCAAACAATAAATTAAAGTATATTATAAGCCCAAAGCAGGGATTAAATACAAAGAGATTTATCTAAGAAGTCAGTAGCTGAGATAGAATGAAGAGCAAAAGTTATTACACCAATAAAAACATACAAAAAGGGAAAAAAGGAAGAGCAAAGAAAGGGAATGATAGTAACCAAATAAAAAGCAATAGAATTAAACCCAAGTTCATCAATAACTGAATTACATATATATAAACTAATTATTCCAAATAAAAGGCAGAGCTTTTCAGACAAAACATAAAAGGAACAGCCAACTATATGTTGCTTAAATTCAAAAGTACAGATATATTAAAAGTCTGGTGTGACCGTGTTAACAGCAGCCAAGTAGGAATCAAAACAAATAGCCTTTCCAGGGCCAGGGATTTAGCTCAGTGGTTCCACCACCTGCCTTGAAAGCACAAGGTCCTGAGTTCAATCCCTGGTACCCAAAAACAAACAAACAAAACAAATAGCCTTTCCAGAGATAAAGACTGCTTCACAGTAAGAGTCAATTCATGAAAAAGACAATAACCCTAAATGTGCATAATCATTCACACAATTTGAAAATACATAATCCTTTGACAAAACTAAGGAGAACACAAAAATTCACAAATGTAAATAAAAAAAATTTGCACTCCTTTCTCAGTACTTAATTTTATAAAAAGCAGCAAAATTCAGTATGGATACAGGAGACCAGAACAACCCATAAGGACGTTTGTGGAACACTGCGCCAATCAATGTAGGATGCATGTTCTTTCCCAGTGTACACGGCCTGTTCACCAACACTCATCAGATACAGAGACGTAAGTCCCAACAGGCACTAGAGGGTGGAAAGTAAATCGTGTTGGGAGTGGGATTCTTGGACAACTCAGAGATGCAAATCATCTTAGATACCACAGTCTCAGCATTGAAACCTTGGGGTGGAAAGACAGGGATAAGAGCAGAAGCGCTACAGGTGGGGAACGTGTGATGTGCGCACTAAATCCCAGGATAACTCTGGAATTGCTGCTTGTGAACCAGGGGAGACTGGGCAGCAGCAGATTTGGGATAAGGGAGAGAATCCAGTAAAAAAACAAAAAACAAAAAACAAACAAACAAAAAAAAAAACGGAGAACACTAAATGTGATTTGCCTACTGGAGAGAAATGTGAAAATTTGGAGCTGTTAATTAAAACTTTCAGCTTGTAGGTGGTAAGATGACCCTGAGACAGCATTGAAGAAAAGGAAGTCGTTGGCATGTAATACAAGAGTGGTTTTTAAAATAGGTACTGCTTTCATCTCATCTCAGATCATCACGGTACCTGAGAACCTCTGCACTACTGTTCTTACAAAGACATAAACGCATCTAGAAAGATGTGGATAGGGGAATCTCCAGCAGAGAGAACCAGTGATATAAGCCAAGAAAGAAACAAATTCCCAACTTAACCAAGACCGACGCCTGGTCTTGCATCTTATTTAATCACCACAAAAGAAAAATAATCATGAATTATAGTTTTGTTTCTCTCAAATTTCATATCACAGAAATTTAAGGGAACTGATAAAATGGAAGTTCTGCAAGATTTATAATCTCAGTTTAAGACCATGATACGTCAGAAAGATCAGGAACATTTGTTATTTTCTGGAAGGAATAAAACGCCAATGCAAATCACTTTCAAATGCAAATTCTAAGCAAGCACGATTCTGGTTAACGCCTGAAAGGTGTGTTCTGCAGAGCTCTTTTGATTCTCCTGGAAGATTGATGGAGTAATTACGCTCTGGAGAGAAGGGTTAGGAAATTGTGTTGGAACTTATTAAATACAACATGAGGCAACTTTTCGATTTTGTTTGAAAAGTGTACTTTAAAATAATTACATCTTAATGGGATTTGTAAATACCTTATACTACCTAAATGATGAGCACAGAATTCTTCTATTGCCCCCTTTTGTTACATCTGATAAGCTATATTGCCTACAAGTGGGAAACCGCTGGAGTTTTCCCCGGGATCAAGGGCTAGAAGATGTGTGAAGTCTCTGAAGGTGCTGTGTATGCGGACATGCACTGTGTAGTGGTGACAAGAACTATGTACGTGGGCAGATCAAAAAATACAGTGAGTATTTAAGTTTTTTAAAATTATTGCAGTAAATGATATATAGCCTCTAATCTCCGTAGAATATCCCACTCCACTTTGGACACACTCCTCCCATCATATTTCCACTTTCTGAAGCAGTTCTGGAAGTCCTCTTTCGTGAGTGTCTTTATGAGGTGTGACAAAACTACAGCCAACGTTGCTGCTGAGTAAAAGCGTGACACTGTGTCCTCACCACCTTCTTCCCTGGCTCTGGCACCGTGCAACTTCTGGTTTTTCCTTAAAGTCAAAATTACCGTGAAAGGGAAACATTTTGAATCAACTCAGGGCATCAAGGCAGACACAACAGTGCAAGAAAAGATATTCATGAAGGACGAATTGCAGACGTTCTGCAGAAAGTGGTAAGTATGGTGGGCTAAGTGTTTTTGCAGTGAAGCGGAGTATTCTGAGGGGGTTCGTGGCGGTGGGTCTTTTACTGAATAAGTTTTTAATATTTAACCTTCACTATTTTTATCGTACCCTGTATATTTGCAGGAATATCCAATAGCATGGGTATTTATGATTCTTCTCCCTTTCTTGTTCTTCCTTTGCCAACCCAACCTTCCGGCTATAGCTAGCAGGACAATTTCAAACTGACCATCTGGTGCTCGCTCCCCAGTTCAAAGACACGTGTCTCCTCTTCCAGTATCAGAGCCAGCTTTATGGGCACACACTCGTACATGGAGCCCTATACCTAGAAAAGCCTGGCGCAAAGTGCAGTTCTCCTGACGCTGGTAGATCTGAACCCTGAGTGCCAATGGTTCCCACTCCTTCGCCTTACAGCCCTGAGCTTTGGGTGCCAGCATTCCTTGGCTCTTCTTGGTCTTGGCAGCTCCCAGCCACCCCTATCAGCTTTTCAGCAGCCAGACTCGGTGGCTTACCACAGCTCTTCTAGCAGCTTCTGTGGCTCTCTGGGGTTCTCTGCCGGTCTCCTCAGGTCTCTGCTAGGTGCCATCGCTCTCCGAGGCTCTCTGCTGATCACTGCTGGCTACACCAATCAGGGCTCTTTGTTGCTCCTCTGCTCTGTGGACCTCTTCAGGGCTAACAGCCCTTGGGCTAAGAGCCTTACCAGCTCTTTCTAATACAGCCCTCTTACCTCTGTCTACCAGAGATAAAAACCAAGTAAGCAACAGGACCACTCAGGTGAGGCTTCTCTGGGACCTATGCTATAGTCCACGGTGGTTACTGCACCAGAGTATGCCATGCTACACCGGTGGCCCAAAAAGTCTAAGGGAGTGCTGCTTGTATACAAGGAGGGGGGCTATGCCTGAGCAGGCATGGGGTGCTTTCATGGTAACAGAGGGGGCCTGGACATCGGGAGGCCGAAGGGCAAGGTCGTTTGGGGGATGTGGTGGATTAACTAATGGTCAACTTGGAACAGCCAGCTGAACTGAATCAGCATTGTCTGGACGTGGAGGATCCACCTGAGAACTGTTGCCAACAGCCATAAAAAGACAACTGGAGGGAGGGAAGATCCAGAGCTGCTGATTTTCTAGGAGGAGCTCGCTGCGGATGGTTTTCCTGGTGCCGACTTGGCAGTTCTCGTTGGAGGAGGAGCTCGGGGCCTCACTGGCTGGGAATGGCCGCTGTTCTCCTCAGGGGAGCTCTGATCTTCACCGTGAGCATCACTCCCTGGCTCCAGTGTGGATCCCTCAGCCTGGTGGCACAGATCCTTCATCTCACCAGCGCAGCTTTTCTGGCTTCCACCACTGGCCTTTGGGCCTTCCCGGTGCAGATCCTCAGTACGGACAAGCGTGAGACATTGCCGTGGACTCTAGGCCAGTGGCTGGACTCAAGGAGGACACTGCCTGGAACTCTAGGCCTTTAGCTGGACTTGTGTGGAAAATTGTTGTAGGATCCAGGCCCTTGGCCAGATTCGTTGGGCCTTTAGTGTGCAGTTAATCCCTTGTACTCCTCTGCATTTGATTTTTTGGGCAAATATCATAAAATAATCCTATAAATTATGTATCCTGTATTAAACATATTTCCTTGCAAACCCTGACTATAATTAAAGGAAGTCCAGGGGCCGGGGATTTAGCTCAGTGGTTCAGTGGCCTGCCTTGTAAGTGCAAGGACCCGAGTTCATTCCCCGGTACCAAAACAACAACAACAACAACAAAAAAAGGAAGTCCATATTTCAATCCTCCTGTGGCCAAAGCAGGTGTTTTCCTGAGCAGCCATAGGACATCTAGGGCAGCATCACTGTCGTGGCAACAGCCTGGTGCAACTTGGAGAGAAGCAGCTGCTTGATTACAGCAGCTCCTGTATTTCTGCAAAAATGGCAGGGTTAAAATTATGGCTGATCCCCCTCACTTTGGAGGAGTTTCCAGGAGAGCCACCTGGGCTTGGGGATTTGAAGGATACCAGTGACTCACCCTGGTCCCCTTCAGGCGAGGTATCCTGGCTACTTCTCAGAGGTGGCAGCAGCTGGAACCGCTGAGAAGGGCAGGCGTTGTGGCTGTGTGCTGAGCTGTGTTCCTGTGAGCACAGTCAAGAGGGCAACCGCCACCGCAGCCACAGCACTGAGGGGAAGACCCTGGGTGGTCACCACAGGCCACAGGAGGAGAGGGGGAGCCACGGGAGGGATGCAACACCCTCTCTGGCTGCTGGAAGGAAAAGGGAAGGGTCAGCCCCCATTTTTCTACTCCTTGACGTTAGGGCTTCAGGAGACACCACAGCCTGCAACCGCAAGCATCACAGTCTTTTCTTTGTTACCTCAAACACCTGCAGTGACAGACATTTTCTAAAGGACAGGGACTTGGTGTCTAATTCTCACAAAGCCCTGCACTCCAGTCCCAAGTCTCTTCAAGGGGCTGCCAAGAAATTGATCAAAAACAAGACCCCATGCTACTTGGAAGTCGGCTGGATGGACCCGGGCGGCGTCCACCAGCAAGCAGAGGATCGCTGCTCCCATCCCGGGTTCCGCATGACTTGCCAGAGCCGGGCTTCTGGAAACGGCCTCGGCACCCTGACAGGTGTAATGAGGACTCAGCCAGAGCAGCCGTGCAGGCAGCGTCCTTCGAACACACTGTTTCCTAGGAGAATGGAAATGAGAACGAACCTCCTGACGGCCAGGATGGAACGTTGGCCGGGAGGGGGTCAGAAGCACCCTCTGGGTGAATAAACAACTTCCTTTTTCCCCTGGCTTCTACACGCAGTATCCAGAGCACTTCCCAGACCCTGCCTCACTTAACAACCACACCAGAGTGTACCCCCATCTTCCAGAGGAAGAAACTAAGGCTCAAAAGGTTCAGCAGGGGCTCCAAGATGATACTGTGGATATGCAGAAAAAACAGGATTTGAACCCAGACCTGTGTAACACCAGAGTCTGAGCTCTTAACCTCCGCATCTTCAATTACAAATTTAACTTTGATAAACCTTATAGAGTCCTTACTACTGTCAGACTATGTAAGCAATTTACAGATATTAACTCACAATTTATGAAATACCATTTCACCTTCATTTTATAGGTGGGAAGGCTGAGGTCCAGAGAGGTGAAGAACTTAGACTCATTCACCCAGTGGATGGTGGACCTGATGTTCGACTCCAGACTCCAGGATCTGTGGCCTTCCCCACTGTGCTATGAGTCATTGCCGCTGGAGGAGTCCATGGTGTGCCTGGGCAACTCAAGTTGACTCAAGTTCCACAGCCTGGCTCTGCACTGGGATGAAAGGTGGAGTGTGGACATAGGGCAAAGAGAGCAGATTCATACAGCATCATGCTACAACTCCAGGGATGGGTGGAAAGTGATGCCCAATCCCTCAGGGACTTTCTATTACTTGGAGCCAACATGCAAATGTGTCAGATGAGTTCCAGTCCTGCACCCTTACATCCACCATCCAATTCTACTGAGAGTTCATTCATTTACAAGCTCATTCTAAATCATCCACTGAGAAAGTCCTAAACCGAGACTCCCCAAAAGGATAACGATCTCACTGACTATAGCCAATAACAATATATTTGAAATTTCCAAGATAAGATATCTTAGGTGTTTTCAACACACACACACACACACACACACATATACACACACACAAACACAAACACACACACACACAGCATAGCTGTGGGGTGATGGATGTGTTAATTGGAAAAAGATATATCTTACACCAAATATCATTTTGCATCTATCTTGATCTAACTTTCTATTTACAGACATCTCAACCCATTTCTAATTTATAGCCAAAATATAAATTTCCACTGCAAAAAGTTCCATTAAAGTAGCATCAGCCAGGATAGAGGAAAGTATTTAGTAACAGTCCAGGTAGTACACGGCTATGCGGGGGGTAATTCTGCCAGCAGGATGCAAATTATTGAGCTGTGGGAAAGAGCAGCATGAGGCATACAGAAGGAAGTGAGATCAAGTGCCACGATTTATCACCTGAGACAGCTTCACTAATCTCCATATCCTCAGTATACCTCTTACACTGCTATCCTAAAGATCAGATAACACTGTGCATGGAAAGCGCCCACTGTGACAGGTAAGCTGGACTGTCGACTTAATTGGCTCAGAGCCCCGTAGGGGAATATCAATGTACACTTTGGGGTGTGTCTGGGTGGGTCGTGGAGGTGTCGCTTTGGTCCTATATCTGGTCCCTGTTCCTTTCCTCTCTGGTGCTATTCTCTTGCTCTGCTTCTAGCTGCCAAGGGTTAAGCAGCTTTTCTTCACCAGACCTTTCCTCTATGCCATTACCATTGTGGAGCCTGCAGACCGAGGACTGAGTCCTCTGAAACCAGGAGTCAAACAAACCTCTTTACCTTTAAATTGTATATGTCGGGTATTTGGTCCCAGTGATAAAAAGTTGACTAAGGCACCTATAGTAGGTTTTTATGAAACATCATTCTTCTTCTCTTCCCCGGGGCATCTCCTTTTTTGTCACCTGGAAGGAATCTGTAGCCTTTAAATGTCACATAGTGGTTTTTCTTTGTCTTTTCTGACACCGCTCAAGAAGGCAGCAGGTACAATGACTGGCATCTTCTAAAGTGGTGATATCCAAGTGAGACACCACAAGTGTCACACAGGCTCAAGGGGGAGGCAAACATTAATGAAATAGTCACCAAAATAACCTCAGAAGTTCAACTGTGGTGAATGCCATGGACGATCGTGTGGTAATCTGCCAGGGTTGTGGGACAGTTAGAGGAGATTTGACCCAGTCTGGGGATAAGGAGCCTTGAGCGAGGAGGGAGAAGACTAAGCCAAACGGGCAGAGTGCAAAGGGCATCTCAAGCAAAGAAAATAGCACAGGACAAGGCCCTGTGTCAGGAATAAACATAAAACTTTCAAGAAACTAAAAGAATTGCTGTGTGGTTGAAGGAGTGCAACCAATAACAATAAACATTAGCATTGATTATATGCTGAAAGAAATAGCTACCTCTAAAGGATGGATGCCATGTGCAGAGATTGAGCTAAGAACTTTAAGTGCATTGACTGACTTAACTCATGCAGTGAAGAGCAATGTAAAACGGCAGATGCTGGGAAGAGTGTGCAGGTTCTACCAAGCAGGCCTTGAAGACCGTTATTACCGACTCTAGAATTTATTTTAAGAGCAGTGGGTAATTGTGACAAGGAACTGGCATGATCGTGTTTGTGGTCTACAAAGTTATTCTGGCTGCGGGGTGGAGGACACTCTACAAGTGCAAAGGGTGTACAAGAGACCAGTTACAACGCTCCAGGGATCGAGTTCCAAGTGGTGTGTGACCTGAGCTGGCGGTGGTATGCCTGGAGAGACCAGAGTGGGTTTGAGGAGGCTTAGGAAGTGAAATCAGCACAGCTAGGAGCCTCCGTGGATGTATGCAGGCAATGGAGATGAACACGTCAAGGAGAACCTCCGCTATTTTGGCTTCTGTGGTTGAGTAATGATAATGAACACTAAACTGGTAAACTCCAGAATAAAATTAGTCTGGTGAAGTCATGATGAATTTGAGATATTAATTATTTTGAGACATCCAGGAAGAATTAGAAATAGAAACACAGATTTGGAAACCAGAGGAGAAATCTGAATTAAGGTAATGAGTCACTGAGTCTCTCTCATATAGAAATATGTTTTGGTAATTAATTTACTGTCTCTCAGATCCAAATCAAATTTGTGATATAGATTGTTCTCCTTTTCCAGCTGGCTTTTGTTAGTCACTGCCAATAGGGGGCGCGGGAGAGACCCTGCAATGTCACACTGAGAGGAAGGGGCTTTCCTCCTTCTGGTTTGTGGTTTCCACCTGGCACCCAGGAGATGGGTGTGAGGCCCACACCTCAGTGGTTCTCAGGAGCCAGCTGTAACCAGCACCTCCAGCAAGTTTCTCTGCCACCAAACGGGCTGTGAATTCTTCTGGTGATTACAATTTTTCAGAGAGAGAGTATTATGATTTAGATGTAGGATGTGCCCCAGAAGTCTCATGTGTCCAGAGGTGGGGCTTCTGAGAGATGACTGGATCATGGGGCACGATTCATCCCTGATGAGATCATAGCTGAATGTGCTGTTAGGAGGTAGAGCCTCACTGGAGATGAGTCACTGGGGCTGTGACCTGGAACAGTGTTCTTGTGCTAGAGCTACTACCCTCTCTTTCTGCTATCTGATCACCACGGCGTGAGCAGCTTTCCGCTGCCAGATCCTTCCACCCTACCCTTTCTTCATTGAAGCCAGCCAGCTATGCACCAAATCCTCTAAGATTCTGAGTCAAGATAAACCTCTCCTCCTTTAAACTGTGGGTGTCAGGCATTTGCTCAAGTGAAGATAAACTGGCTAGAACAGGTTTTGGCACGAGAGAAACGGGGTCTTCACTGGGACTGTACCTGATCATGAGGTTTAGAATCCTTTGGAACTAGTTTGTGGACAGGGTTTATAAGGTTTAGAGAAGCCAGGTAGAGAAGTCCTACAATGCTGTAAGCTAAATTTGATGGGAGATTCTGCTCTGATCTCAGAACACCAGAATGCTAATAGAAGTGTGTGTAATAAATGCCAGGCTTAGGAGATTTCAGCTGAAAACAAGGACACCACTGGCAGTTGGATTCAAGGTTACGTGTGTTATCCTGTAGTAGAAAATTCATCTACATTTTGCCCATGTTCTTAGACTTTGCAGAAGACTGAGATTAAGAACAATGGTCTAATCTGGCAGTGGAAAGTTCAGAGCATTCCAACACCCAGGCTGTACCATGGGTACTTCTGGCAGCTTTTAGCTAGATTTACAGTGAGAATCAGGAGCAGAACTCAATGGTCTGGTAAATCTCAATGATTTGAAGTTAGGAGTCTTGGGAGAAAGGGAGCCCCTACAAAGTTGGGGCAAAAAAGAGCATGGTTGCTGAAAAGATTCGTATTAAAAAGAAGCCAAGTTATTTACATTAGAACAACAGGGAAGATGGCTTGAGGACATCTCAGATTTCAGCAAGATCCCACCCTTCACTGCCTCAAGGATGTAAAGGGGAAAAGATAAATTTATTTGAAAGACTTTGCTTTAAGAAAGAGAGCCTCAGGGTGCCTTGCTCAAGAAGGGGCCCCGTTGGTTCACCTGGATGCAGTTCACAGTGCTCATCCACCCAGACACTCAGAGGTCTCTGCAGCTATGATCCAGTGGTGCTCGGCTACCACTTGAGCTGGTAGGAGACCTTGGTGTTATCCATGTAGTGATGGTTTTACAGGCACGCTGAATGCAAGAGCTGTGGGGTCAGGGTAGCTTCCACTCAGATTTCAGAAGAAAGCCTGGAAACTAGGCCACGTGCCCCTCAGAAGACAGCATGGGAAACAAAGTATAATCGAGATGAGAAGAACCTGGATCATCTGTTGAGAAATGCCATAGACAGGAGCAGAGCCACTGTAGGGGAAAAGCCCCGGGAGCTGAAAACAGCAACACCACAGGGGTGGAGCTACCTCAGCCATTTGGAGCTCCCCGCTCACAACTTGCTCCAGGAACTGGATGCAGAGCTACAGGACTTAAATGTTTGTCCTGCTGGGTTTCAGTCTTGCTTTGGTTCCATTCCATTCTATCCCTCTCTTCTTCCTTTTGGAATGGGAACGTTTACCTGGTGCCACTATATGTTGAAAGTTCTGTATTTCTCTTTCTTTTTGACTTTGCAGGGATTCACAGCGAAGAGTTTGCCTTGACTCTCTGAGGAGACTTTAGATTTGGACTTTTCAGCAATTCTAGAATTGTTAAGATTTTGGTGCCTTTTACACATGGACTAAATGCACTTGTCCTGATGGGGACTGGGGACAGAATGCTATGGCTTAGATCTAAAATATCTACCAAGTCTCATGTATTCAGAGGTGGTGCTCTTGGAAGGTGATTAGATCACAGCTTCAGAGCAGAATGTGCCGTTAGGAGGTAGGGCCTAGTCAGAAGAAGCCGGTTCCTGGAGGCGTGCCCTGGAAGGCTGCATCTCCCTCTCTGGCTCTTCCCTTCTCTCTGTGTTTCCCGCCCACCGTGACATGAGCAGTTTTCCTCTACCAGACCCTTCCATCATGCCCTTTCTGCCTTTGAGCCAGTCAACTCTGGACTGAATTCTCTAAAAACATGAGCTAAAATAAACCTCTCCTCCTTTAAGGTGCAGGTATTGGATATTATGAGAAGGTAACTAAGAAAGCAAGCATAACAGCCTTGACGTGGGTAGGGATTAGGTGGAGGACCTTCTTATTAGCATCGTTTCCTTGTTGACTCTTCCTCAGCCATTAAGGCAGTATCTGTCTTTGGGAAGTTGCTTCTGCTATACCCCTTGGAGCCCTCTTTGACTCCATTTAGAAGTTAACCTTTTTACTGGGTGGCAGGTCTTTGAATTACATTTCCCCTTTGTGACAAATGATGTGGCTTCAGGCTCCTGGCCGGGCCCTGATGATACAGAGTGATTGAACATGTTGAGGTCAACCAGATCAGCTAGGGGAGCAGCACAGAGTGCCAAGGGAGAAGTTCAAGTGCCCAGTCTTGGAGAACTCTGAGATTTGTTGCTGGGGTTGGGGAGGGGGCAGAAAGAAGGTCAGGCCTGCAAAACAGAGAAGGAGAAGCCAGAGACTTGGGAGAAACCCAGGAGGGCATAATGGCATGGAAACTGAGGGGGGAAATTGCTTCAATAAATAATAAGCGTAAGTCTTATGGTGGCAAAGATTTTCTTATACACAAAAATATAAATGACAAGGAAAGTCTGATCGGTAGCACATTAAGATAAAGGCATTTATGGTATCAGCAGGCACCATAAAGGACCAAAAAAGGAAAGAATATTAGCAGCACACCAACGACAGAGAATTTGTCAGAACCTCTATGTATCATGAAAGACAGACTTCTAATAGAAAAATCAACAAAGCTTCGAACAGGCTCTTCAAAAGTAGACACATGACTGGAAACTAAATCCATAAAGAAACCTCACCTTCGTTAGGGAGGAAATGCAACAGAAAACAGCAGAATGCCAATTTATGCTCCTTCAATTGGCAAATATGAAACAGTCTATAACAAAATATTGGCAAGGCCATAAAGTCAGAGCTGTCTTCTGTGCTAGTCAGGGACCACCTGAGGCTTGTGGGCGACTGAAATGTGCTAGCCCAAATTAACACGTGCAGAGAGTATAAAATACACACTCATCCTCAAAGACATGGTAGCAATGAGAATGTAAAATATTTCAATAATAACTTTGATGCTTATTTATATGTTACAATAATATCTTGAATACATCTGGTTTAATAAAATGTATCATTAAAATTAGGCAACATAATTTTAACCTACAAAGCCAGCACTCTGGGAAGCTGGGGCAGGAGTGTTACAAGTCTGAACCCAGCCTGGGTAACTTAGTAATTGAGCAAGACCCTGTTTCTAAATAAAAAAAAATTAAAAGGGCTGAGGATCACCCCAAAAATTAAATTCTCCTATTTCTTTCTACTTTTGTAATGCTATGAGTATAAAATGTAAAGCTATGTGGTCTTCATGAGGTACGATCAAAACTACAATGAGTGCTGCTGTCAAGTGCCATCCGATGGAAAGGCAGGCCTGTAAATTCACCTGATGCGGCACCAACTTCTGGCTCCTCCCAGAGGCAAAATGACCCTGAAAGCTAAACATTTTGAATTAATTCAGGCCATTGAGACGGCTATGACAGCAGGGCAACTAAAGACACTCGTGGATGAGGACTCCAGAACGGCTTCAGAAAGTGGCAAGGATGCTAGGATCAGTGTGTTACAAGGGAAGGGAAGAGGTCTGAGGGGAGAAGAGCAATGTGTATTCTGCTGTGATGAGCTTTTCAAAAACTTAAAAATTCACCGTATTTATCCATCACACCGCATGGATCACAGAATGAGAAGACAAACTACAGTGGTACCTCTCAGTTCACAAACTTACTTCACTCCATGTTTCTGGGAAAGATGGCCGTGGTCATGTGTGTTCTCCAATGTGGAGTCTGAGAAAGGAAGCAAATTTTCACTGAATTCTTCTTTCATGAACAATTCAGTTCGTGAACAGAAGCAGTTGTTACCTGAGATATTACTGTATGTCTAAAAAGAAGCAAGAGAGACTAGAAATGGACCCACAGGATTGCCAAAGAATGAATTATCAAATATGTCTTCTGAAGGAAATTAATTAATAGCTTTAAGAAATTAAAAAAACAAGTTTCTGAGAATTTCAACAGAGAATTAAAAGCTATTGACGAGAATAAACTAGTAATTCTAGAACTTAAATGCATAATTAATGTTAAGAACTTAATAGCTGTACTTACTAGCCGAAAGATAGACTTGAAATGACTTAAAATTAAATAGGCTGGGAGAAAATATTCCTACTAAACTTCCAGAAACACAAAGGACCAAGAATTCAGAGATATTGTAAGAGCCATACAGGGTCAGAGCGATAAAGCCTCACATCTGTGCAGACTGAATTTGATAACGTGAGGACAAGAGAAAATTTCAGAGACAATATCAGAACACAAAATAAAAATCCTACAAAGCTAACACAGCCACTACGTCATAGACTCAAGAAGCACCAGTCACAAGCAGAAAACAGACAAAACATCGCACTCCTGCCCACCGTGTTAGATTTCTGAAATGGACCAGAAAGGCTTAAAAATACCTACACATGGAAAACATATGCTTAAAATGAACAAAAAGTAGTATGGATGGCTGTGTTTCAATTAGAAATAAAGGCTGATAAAAGACATCAAAATCATTTTCAAACTGCTGAAGAAAAAACCTGCAAAAATAGACTTTGAAATAGCCAACAAAATAAACATTTATAAGTAAAAGTCTACATAATGACATTTTCAGACAAGTGAAAAGAGAAAAACTGTCACGAGCAGGCACACACTAAAAGAAATGCTAAATAAACACTGTGGTCAAAAGGAAATAATTTAAAGGAAACTCAGAGAAATAAGGAATAAAGAATCAGAAGTCAGTAAATGTAATTCACTATCTAAGACTACCTAGAAAACCTAACAAATAACAGTAAATTAAACCCCAAATGTATACAGAAGAAAACAATTAAAATTAGAACAGAAATCAATGAATCATAAAGCAAACAAATAAAAACTGTAGCCAAAAACTGTTTTTGAATTTTAAAAGACAGCTGATAAGCTAGTGGGGACCAATCAGGACAAATAAATGAAGGAAAAGCACAAATTGCCAAAATCAAAATTGAAAAAAATAGATACTACTATAGATCTTATAAAAATGAGAAAAAATAATGAATGAAAATAATGACTATTATATCAAAATATTTGAAACTTAGAAATAATAGCAGTCCTTCAGAAACTCTTCCAGAAAATAGCAAGATGTGGGATATATTCTGGCTCTTTTAATGAGACCAGCATTACCTCATTAAAATGAGGATACAAAAAAATGAAGAAAGCTAGTTATCAAAACTGCATTTCTTCCTATTCTCCAGAAGAGGTTGTAGAGGGTTATCATTATTTCTAGTGTTTGAGCTAATTCACCTATGAAGACATCTGACCCACAGGAAGAAAAAAGCCTGTACTTAAATTTTATTTCATTTAAAAGTTTTACTACAGATTCAACAGCTACAAAGCTACAGAACCTTTCTGATTTATATTTATTTATTTACTTACTTACTTATTTTTATTAGGTTGTTTATTTGAGCTCTCTCTGTTTTCCTAGTGTGGGCATTCAGTGCTATGAATTTTCCACATAGAACTGCTTTCATTGTGTCCCATAGATTCCTGTATGTTGTACTGGCATTTTCATTTACTTGCAAAAACTGTCTGATTTCTTCTTAAACTTCCTCTGTGATCTACTGATTGTTCAGGAGAGTGTTGTTCAATTTCCATGTGTTTGTGAAGTTCCTATGGTTTCTTGTGCTAGTGATCTCCAGCTTGATTGCACTATGATCTGATAATATGCAGGGAATAACTTCGATTCTTTTGCATTTATTCAAACCTGTTCTGTGATCTAGTATGTGATCTATCTTGGAGAATGACCCATGTGCAGCCGAAAAGAATGTATATTCTGATTTTGTGGGGTGGAACACTCTATAGACGTCTATTAAGTGCATGTTTTCAAACGCTTGGTTCAGTTCTAGTATTTTGTTGTTGATTTTTTGCCTAGATGATCTATTTGTGAAAGTGGGGTATTTAGATCCCCCACTACAATTGTATTAGTGCTTATTAGGTTTTTCATGTTTCTGATTTATATTTAAATTACTCTTGCATTATTTTTGTCAAGAGGTACTTTTTCTGCGTAATTATTTTATGTTTCAAACATACAATAATTTTCATAACATTGTCCTATAAAAAGTTATGAACAGAATATTAGCAAACCAAGTCCAAGAATACATCACATCCTGATGAAGTGGGGTTTACTCAAATAATGAAAACAATGCAACATTTAAAATCAATATAATTTTCAATCTGACCGGAAAAAAGAGGAAAGCTATATCCTATTGGAATAGATGCATAAGAAGCATTTGGTTAAAGTCAACCTCCAACGGTGATAAACCACCAGAAAATCAGGATTGAAAGAAATGTCTTCAGTAAAACAAAGCACATACACAAGTACGCTGGGTTAGCATAAGATAAAACCATTAAATAGCAGTGCTTTCCAGGTGAGAGAGGGCAGGCTTTGGTAAGTGTGCCCGTCAGGAGACGCTTGGTTATTCTGGGGTAAGAAGCAACCCCAAGTCTCATTGGCTTAATTCGTTTCCGCTGGCCTGAACTCCCTGCTGGTATAAACAGATCTAACCACTTTTGTAGGTATCTCTACTCGTAAAATGAGTAAAAAGTCACAGATGGATCAGTCATGCAGGTATCGCACATAGTCCAAGCCACCTGAATCATGACCTCATTGTGAATGTGTTACAAAAATAAAGCTCTCACTCATGTTGGGTCCCATTAGAGTCTGGGTGGCAGATGGGTGTGACCTATGGTCTGTGTTGTTCTAGGTCTGGGAACTGGGCCCATTTGGATCACTGTGGCTGCCCAAGATGGAGAAAGATGGAGTGACAATGGCAGGTCTGCACGTGTCTAGATATGATACACATCACCTCCACTCACGCTGGCCCAAGCCATTCACATGGCCCCAGACAATCTGTGGGAAAGGGAAGGCATAACTTATGCTGCATACGTGGAAGTAGCCAGGAACAAGGCGCTGTCCCAGGTCCAGAGGGTGGGACATGTACAGCAGTGGCTTCACAGATGGAGCATATCTGTAGGATGAGCAAGAGGCCAAAGTCTTCAGTGAATAAGGACACTCCAAGAATTGGAGCGGGGAGGACCAGGATGAGAAAGATTCCAGGACTGGTAGCAACTCTGACCTCCACACTTTCCTTGGCTGGCTCTGGCTCAGAGAATAACCTTGGCTTCTCTTCTTGGATAGTTTAGGTCTGGTACCCTAACCGTCCTGTCTTTATTACTGTCTGAACTAGCTGATCCCCTTAGAGTGGAGGACCTGAATGGTTTCTCCACTTCTGTGTATGATTGCTCCAAACACCAACTTTAGATTAACTGTGTATTACTAAGAATATTTGTTCCTTCCAATTATCACAGGAAAATGCTTAGGCTCAGTCTAGCTTATGCTGTTTGCTCTTCCTAAAATACTAATCCCTTTTCTCTCAAGGCATTTAATCCCTTTCCTTAGGACTCAACAGAAATCCTGCCTCCTTGCTAACACGATTCACTCCCCAAGAGACAGCCACCCCCCACCCCCACTGCCTCTAGTGCAGGAATGGGGAAGGGCTCTGCTTTCTCTCTGGATGGGAAGAACTGATGTCCCGAGTCTCGATGCATTGGAGTCTGATACCCCCGGTCATGACAGCCACTGCTTCTGTATGCCCTACCTCTGCAGGAGTATCCCAGGGCGGCCTCTGGGCACCACGATCAGGAGCCCCTGCTGGAAGTGTAGGGTCTAATCTGAAGGCTTAGTTCTCTGCTCAAGTGAGCCCCAAGACGGAGACTGAGTGACAGGAGGAGGCCATTCTGGTCTCAAATCTAGGGAATGCTCTCCAAACAAACCGCAAGGGTGACAAACTTGAAATGTATGTGTTGCTTCCCAGTGGCTTCAGAGCCCAGAGAAATACAGGAAATTGGCCCCTGGCAAGTGACCGCTTTCATCTTTCTTTCAAAAAGAAATTGCTGTCTATCTCTCAAAATATAGCTGCCATATGCCTTCAGTGGCTCTGCTTGAGGTCTTACAGATGCACAGATGAAAAAGAAGTAACTGCTGCTCTAAGAGGCCCCAACCTAGTGTGAAAAGCAGATGTGGGCTATAGTTTGGATAGTATTCCCAAAGACCTGCATGTTAAAGGCCTGGTTCCTAGGGCAGTGCTGGGAGGCAGGGAGCCTTTACAAGGCTGGGCCCAGTTGGAGACTTGCTGTCACTGAGATCCTGCACTTGGAGGGGATGGTGGGACCGGGTCTCCACCTCACTCTCTTTTGCTTCTTGGTTTTCCTCACTGTGTACTCCTACCATGTTGTGTTACTCACCACAGACCCAAAACATCGGTCCAGTCAATCCTGGAATGAAACCTTCAACACTGAGCCAAAAGAAACCTTCTCTCTTTATAATTCAACTGTCTCAGGTATTTTGTTACAGCAACAGAAATTTATAGGAAGAATCCAACCACTGAGTGAGAGATAAGCCAAAGTGTTCCAAACAAAGAACACACCAATAACAGTACTGGTATAGCTGGGGTTTTGCTTGTTTAATCTGCCTGCTCAGAAGTATCCCTCAACCTTTGTCTGGTGATATTTTAATATTTTGGGGGGGATTTTTTCCCCGTACACCTTCAGCCCAAATGCCTCAACTGGAGCTGAGACCATCTCTCGTTCCAGCATGGCCTGTGATCCAGCCTGCCCAGTTAGAGCCTTGTCTCTCCCTGGTTATAGGAATTGGTTCAAGGACATCCTGAGTCTCAGTCAGAACCGACCCTAAGTCGATGTTCTCTGAAGTGACAATGAGAAACTCTCTCCACAAGGAGCTACAAGGCTATGAGCCTGTGGGTGGGGTCTCACAGGGAGAGACCCTGCCCAGGACCACAGTCCACAGCAGGGCGGGACGTACACGGAAGAGGATCCCTGCTGTCATGTGGGAGCCCAGTTCCGACCGCAGCCCGGCGGCCGACTCATTCATTCACTCAGGGCATCTCAGTTCAGGCGTCATCTTGGGTCTTGGGAACACAACACTGAATCCGATCCATGGGATGCCTAAAGTAAGGAGCGTATCGCTCTTTAGGAGGAGACAGACGATCACACACAAAACACTGCTTTTAAGGCAGCTGCAACGGAGGGTGGGAGGGAAGACCAGCAACTGGGAAACTACGTAAGGCAGTCTGAGAGGTGGTGACAGGACCTGAAGCAAGGAAAGGGCAGGTGCTCCATTTCAAGCGGAACGATCAGTGAAGGCCCCATGCAGACCCACGGGGGTGGGAGCTCAGGCAGGAGGAGCGGTACTAGCGCCTAGGTGTGAGGGTGCGGCCACTGAGAAGCAGGAGAGGCAGGTGAGGTCTGAGGGCAGAGCCCAGTGGGCACCTAGAAGGACGTCGGCTTTTATTCTCCCCTTGATGTGCGGTGCCCTGGGACAGAGTGCCCTGGGGGTGGGCAGGGGGCTGAGAATGGCCGTATGTCCCTGGCTGCTGCACTGAGGCAACCCTGGGAGGCCGGGGCTGGAGCGGGCAGTTAAGGAGTCACTGCAACAACCTACATGAGCGTGAAGCAGAGTGGTATCGGCAGAGGTGCTGCAAAGTGGCCAGAGCCAATTAATTCCCCTCAAAAGCACTTCATGTTGCTTTCTGCCATTTGCAACTCAGGGGCTCAGTGACAGGGCCACTTTCCACCAAACCTCTGCTGCCATCGCCTGCAAAAACATCGGTCTTTCATGCACCACCAGAAGAAAGAAATTCTGCCTGGGATCTGGGGCAGGTCTCTTTCTGTCCCCCAAAAAAGAGCTCTCCTCACTTTCTTTCCTGTCACGTCAGCCTGATGATGGAGCAAGTGGGTCCATAATGAGCCAGGCTCTGCCCTAACGTTGGAGCAACGGCGAGTTCCCAGCTATGGTTCAGCATGAAGGTGCTTAAGTCACACTTGCCCTGGTCAGACAGGTGTTTGCTCTCTCAGCCACCTGACAGCTATGGTTCAGGAGTGTGTGCTTGCTGGACTACGTCACTTCCTAAGTGCCTAAGTCCAGCAGTGACGCCAGAATGCCTAAAGGTCAAGCTCCAGCACCTTAGTGTGGTCATTGGGCCCTGTGAGGCTGGCCCAGCCCTCTGGGGATGACCTCCCCCAACTTCCAGCTCACGAGCTCCACATTACAGGAGTAGTGACCTCCCCCTGGGGACCCCCTGAAGAGCCCACACTTCCTCCTCACCACCTGAGTCTGCCGTCTGTTCCTTCCCTTCCCAATGTCCTTTCTTTTTCACTACTCACTTCTTCCCCTGGGTAACTCCTGCCATTCTGGAACGAGTCAAGTCTAAGAGGAGGGGGTGCTCCCCGACTCCACCTCACTACTGCCAGGATTGAGGACCCCCCATTCCTGGAGTCCAACGCAGGGAGCAGGTGCTACGAGCAGTCAAAATGAGCAGTAAAAGCTAAGGAAATAAATGAATCTGTTGGTGACAAATAGAATGTCTGCTTGCACAGGTAAATCTGAGACATACTCTGGCAAAATCCAACAAGTTAATGTTTCACAGGGCTCCAGAGCTCCAACCTTGGATTTCAGCCAGCACAGGAACAGGTAATTAACCTTAGCCCCAATCCACCATTTGTTTATTTGTTTGTTGGGTGCTGGGGATCGAACTTGGGTCACTGCACTTGCCCAGCAGGCAGCGGAACCACTGAGCTAAATCCCTGGCCCCCCAATCCACTTTCAGGAAAGGAACCACAGCATGGAAATAGGCTGGCTAAACCAGAAATAGCAATTTTGCCAATAAATATTTTAAAGCACATTTTCTGGGGTAGAGGATAGTTGTCAGTACCAAGGTAGCAAGTGCCCTCTGCAAACAAAAGGAAAAAGAAAAGAGACAGAAAGGTGTTGGGAAAATTGCCTAAAGCACGACCTTGACCCAGGCTGGAACCGTGAACCCCTAAAACTGGAAGTGAAGCTACACAGTGTCCACTCTCACCAGTCCGCACAAGAGCCTCCAAAGAGCCTCTGCAATCTCTCTGTCCCCAGCTGGCTTCTGCTTGGCCAGACCAAATGCCAGGAAGGGCCGAGGCCTCTCTGTGCCTCCCCAGGTGTGTGCTGCCCTCACTGCCCTGGTCACAACGAACACTCATGTGGTGCCACAGGAGAGGAGACCCTTCAAGGAAGGCTTGGGTGGGCAGCAGGCCCTGCCCTCCCTGACTTCACTGATGTTCTTGGCTATGCACAGGGGGTTCTGGGGGGCATCTGAGAAGCATCCTTGGCCTTGGCCGCTCTAAGAGCTGGTTCTGCACATACAAACCTGTGCCCTGAGCAGTACTGATAAACCAGCTTCCAAAGGTAGACTGTTTAGCCTCGGGGCCAGCTCTGCCCCAGGCCAGCTGTGACAGAGCAGCCCCATTCCTTGGCTGTAAAATAAGGGGGCAGCAGCATGCATCTCATGGGGCACAGAGAAGGAACCCCAGAACAGTGCCTGGCCCACAGCAAGGCTTAGTGCTGCCTGCTCTTCCTTGGGAACGGTGGACATAGAAGTCAGCCCAGGGGGAAGCCGGGTTTTTGTGGCAGAGGTTTGGGAACAGAAAACCAGCAATATTTGTACAGCTATGGGCTTCCTGCATTTATTTATAAGGCTTTTCAAGTGAGCGGCTGGCAGCTAAACTTAATCCTATAAGGAAGTGGGGAGTCTGTAACACGCTCAGTTCCTAGGGGAGGGAAACGGTGTTTCAGAGAGATTAATAAGGTGCGGTGGACCCACAGTCCTGGAAGAAGGGTTCCACTGGGCCAAATGCCTAGCTCTGTGGACTTAAGTCACAAGGACCCCAGCCCTGGAGTTTGGGGGAGATTGGAGCCTCCACTGCTCCTCACCAGGGCGGGCAGGGCCAGCAGGACGCCCTCCTCAGAGGAGAGGATTCAGCCAAGAAAGTTTCCTTAAACTGCCCTGGGTCCCGGGCCGTGCACGGGTCCCGGTCCAACGGGGCAGTGAGCAGTGGGCACGTGCACACTCACACGCACACACACACACACACACACACACACACACAGAGGCACGGTGCACCAGCCAGCCCAGGCCACCTCCTGCAATCTCAAGCTCAGGAGGCTGAGGAACGCCAAACCCCGACTAGCTGCCCAAGCGAAGTCCTCTCTGCGACACCACAAGTTCGGCCCCGCGC
>NW_022900947.1:4465412-4483234 GCF_012274545.1 Fukomys damarensis
CCGCGCCTTTGTGTGCTCCTAGGTATCCTCAGGAACGCACGGAGAGCCCAGACCCTGCGGGGACCCAGCCCGATTCCTCTCTGCCTATGGGGAAAGCGAGGCCCGGAGAGCTGTGGTTTACCGCCCCAATTGTCCTCTCTGGGAATAGCGGGGCGTGGGCCTCGGGATTCCCCCAAACTGCCGGCCTGCGCGGGCAGCAGACTGAGGGGCGGGGTTCCCTCCGGATCCCTGGGCTCTGGCGGCAGCTCTGGGGAAAGCCTCAGGGGCCCGGCCTCTAAGGACCCGGGCGCGAAGATGCACTCGGGCTCGCGGGCTGCGTGGGTGGCACCGGCCCAGGACTCCTCCGCTAGCGCCAAGGCGTTCCGGGCCGCGTGGTGCCGCCCACCCGGCCTCCCAGTGCTCGGCTGCATCTCTGGCCTCGTCCCGCCATCTGCTGGGTGCTTGCTTTGCTAGAAAGAGGTTTGGGTTTTTGTCTTTTCCCTTCCTCTTCCGCTTTCCCTTTCCCTTCCCTGCTCCTTGACTTCTCTTCCCCTCTCCTCTCTTTTCCTTTCCTTGCCTTTCCACTTAAGTCTTATCTTCTTTTCCCCTTTCCTTTTATTTCCTTATAAGCGATTTTCTCCAGTGGGCTGCATTTGCAAATTTTACTTTTCATTTTTTAAAACTGCAAAACGTTTAAAGAAATATCCTTTGTCTCCTGGCAAAATGCTCTAAAGTGACCAATCAGACCTCCATCCCTCTCCACTTTTTGAAGCAGGGAAAACCCATCCTCTTTAGCCAAAGGTGCTGGGAAAGCTCAGTACCCACGTGCAGTGAACTGAACTAGTTCCCTAGCTCTTAACTCTGTACTAAAATTACATCGAAATGGAGCGAAGACCGGTAAAAACCGAAATATTGAAACTGCTGGAAGGCATCCAGGTGAGCCCCTTGAAGCCAGGAGCACGGGCAAGGACTTCCTGAACAGGACTCTGGAGGTTCAAGAGGAGCAAAGCTTGGATCATGCCCCTGCCAGCCCCAGGCAGCCCACATCTTAGCCCTCACCACCCACTTCCGGAGCCTACTGTGTGTTCCCGGAAGTTGCCTCTGTGCAATGGGTTGGTATCAACGTTGCAGGTTGCCGTTAGGATCTGATTAGTCAATGTTTCTAAAACCATATTAGTGATTGGGAAACAGGTCCCCCCTTTCACTCTGCCAACAAGCGCTGGTGGTGTGGCTGGGCTACACCAGGCCACGTACTGAATGCAGCACCCAAGGAGGCTCCTGGAGAGACAGGGGCGAATGTGGGCAGGCGTGTAGGAGGAAGTGACTGTGCCATGCCGGCACGGAGGACATAGGGATGCGCAGTGTGTGCCCTCTGTCGTGCTTCCACCAACCACCCGAGAAGAGCTGACCCAGGGTAGACTGTGTTCCCAGAGCCAGGGGCCCGAGATGCAGACTGGAGCCCCACGTGGGTCCTGAGGCACACCTACAGGCTCACCAGCCAGAAAAATGTGTGCTCCCTACGCCACCAAGGTTGGGGGATTTTTTTTTAAAGCATTATCATAGAAATAGCTGGCCGGTGCGTATACATGGAATCCTGTCCTGAACACCAATAATAAAGGCTATGGCTGTGAGTCGTGCTGGGGTAGAAGGAACGCCTTGCAGGCTTTGGGGACAGGGGAGTCACTTGCCCCAGCCCTGCAGGGCCAGGAAGGCAGAAGCTCCCCAGAAGTGGTTCGTGAGCCTTTGCCCCTTCCTCTGCCTCTTTTGTTCAGCTTGGAAACTCTGGCAAGAGTGTGGGGTGGCTCTGATGGTGTGAGTGGGAGAACGGAGGGCTGGGAGAGCCTAGGAGTCCAAAATTCACACGAGGCCCCAGGGCTTCCTAGGAGAGGGGTGATTGTGCACTGGAAAAGCAAAGAGGGATCAGCTGTAGAATCAGAGGGGGGGACCCAGTGGGAAGGGGACACCCGTGTCATGGGTGACCAGTAAGGATGTGTGACATGTGCCAAGCTCTGTGCTAACACTTGACGGGGTGTGGGCCTCAGTAACCCTCCTTCCTCTCCCCACTTAGAGACAATGTGCCAGCCGCAGGGACTCATGGGTGCCCCTTTCTATCCTGACCAGGATCCTGGAGGTCATTGTCATCATGTAGGGACAGAGAAACTGAGGCACCAGGAGGCTGAGGCAGGGGGAGGGGCTGAGGCATGGTGGACCCAAGACTCAGCCCGGAAGTGAAATGCATGTATCAGCTCTGTGTGGGTGACTCCCCAGAACGGAGTGTGGCCATTTCTACAGGTGTAAAATTCAAATTTAAAAACTTTCTCTTATACATGCATATTTACACATTATCCTGGTGTTTACTGAAATAATGATAAATACTTTCACTTTGAAAAAATAGTCTTTCTAACACTAACCTCCTCCTGGTAAGACACAGGTTATCACTGCATTGACTGTTATAACACAGGATGCTGGTACAATTGTCACCCTTGACAGACGGAGGGAGAGAGGCCTAAGGTGTCAATGACTCATCCTAGTGCCATGGTTAAGGGCTTCGTTTCCTAGGACTGCTGTAAGAACTTACCACACACTTAGTGGCTGGAACTAGCAGAGCTGTCTTCTGTCACTGAAATCTGAAGTCAGGATGTCCGAAGGACTGCTTCCCTGAGGAGGACTTGCCCCGTGCCTTGTCTGCTTCTCGTGATTCAGCCATCCCCGGTGTGGGACTGCAGGACTCCAGCCTCTGCCGGCAACTTCTCCATGTTTTTGCTGATCTACGACCCCTCCATAAGCAGGATGAAGCATGTGGCTGATGGGCATGAAAGGATTGTCCTGTTGAGGAGAAACTGAGGCAGGGCAGAATTCTGAGCAGATCCGGTGGCTTTGAGGTCCCTGGTATAAAGCAGGTGGGAGAGGTTGGTGGTGTGGAACCAATAGGGGGCCAGGGTGACGGTGAGGCTCAGGAAGGCCCTGGACAGGCAGAGCTCACGGGACTTCCTGATGGCTTGGGTGCTGGAAACAAAGGAGACATAAACGATGATGAAAAGCTTTATGCCGGGACAACTTGAAGAAAAAAGATGGGGTCGATGGGTGAGGCAGATTCCAGGGTCAGGTGTGGTGGGCGGGGCAAGAAGGTGGAGGCCAAGAGTGGCCTTGCACAGCGGCACCTGTACGGCATCAACCATCCTTTGTGTTGACTCAGGCAGACGGAAGGACGGGTCACATGTGAGGGGTCTGCTGGGGCTGGCAGCCCCTGGGCAGATGTGAGTGGGTACAGGAAGAAGATGTGACCAGAAATGTAAATGAGGAGTCCAGAGTGGGTGGCTAATGTTGGAGGCCCAAAACCCTGGAGATGCAAGGCCGACCCAGGGACCCGGAGATGGAGTGGAGGAAGCCAGAAATGTCATAGGCTGAGCAGTGTGTGGTCACCTGTGCCCAGTGAAAGATGCCTGCCCCTGGTGTGGCTGGAGCTGGTGGACACATAGAAGGCACTGCACTGTCCTTGGGGACCATATAGGACACTTAGCACCATGTCCCCCAAATATCCTTTGGTGTCCCAAGACTCTTGCCAAGTCAAGGAGGCAGTCTAATCAGATGACCTACAGTGTGAGGATGAGGTTTTCTTTGGAGCCCTGGGAATCAGCAACCAGGCTACCTGTGGGAGCTGCCTTCCTCCTGAGTGGGAGCACGAAGGAACTGAGAGCTTTGAGGTCGCTGCCCTGTGGGGTCCTCTGCAAAACTCTTCCTGTAGCGACCTGGAGCAGAGCATCGCCTGACCCCTCTGCTGACCCTGCCAGGTGGGCAGCACTATGGACTTCCGGTCTGTTGACTTCAATGCTGACCTGTGTGTGCCCTTCCCCTGGGATTTGGCCAGGAAGTGTCGTTGGATCCCCGCCTGCTGCTTGTGAACCTCTCTCACTAGTAAGTTGCAGCTGATGCCTATTAGTCTTAAACCTAGTCGCAGGTCTCGGGGTATTTTCTATGGTCTCTTGGACATTCGGCAGCCCACTGTCCCCGCACACCTGGGCTCTGGACGAGACAAGCTTACAGAACAGCAGCGGTGCGACACCGACCATCAACCACGGATGTGTGCTGACTCCTGGGCAGGTGGGAGCACAGCTGATGAAAGCCAGGGTGGGGTGGGGTCCAGCTGTCTGCTGGCAAAAGGCTTCCTCCCTGCCATCTCCCTGCCTTCAGCGAATGTGCTCTGAGCTTGGACTGTGTGTCAGACCCTGGGCTGGAGCAAGGCCAGTAGAGATGAGGAAATAACCCACCTCCTGCAACCGGCCAGGAAGCTCTCAGGGGAGCAGGTCACACTTCTGTATGTGTGGTCATGAGCAAAGGAATCGCTTGGCACAAGGACTCTGTCCCACGTGGAGCTCCAGATGTGTGAGACACGTAAATGAAACTATATGCACAATTAGCAATAATACATAGTAAATGTGCTCTGTTCACTAAGTTCAAATATGTGTTTTCCCTCCCAATTGAGGGTCCAGTTCTGAAATTTTCCTGCTTGTAGCTCTAAAATATGCACAAAAGTAAAATTTCCAGCTATTTATCAGCAAAGCCTGAGACAGAGGAAACTCAATGGGCATTTGCAGTCACAGCCTACTGCCCAGAGAAGCCAGGCCAGAACCCCACTTGAGAGGTGTTCGGGTAAAGATATCTCTTGTCAGGGAACAGGGCCACACGTTTAACCCAAACAGCCCCAGAGGGATTGTCCACCATTCACTGCAAGGCTCATTTTCGATGAAGAAGTCTCCAGGGATAAAAAGGGGATGGGTGACAACTTGGTACCACCTCTCCATCCCCGGCCTCTCTATCAGAGGGGGCCAGGACACCCTCACCACGACTCCTCGTGGTACAGGCACCGGTCCCCTGACACCAACACACCCTGGATGCAGTGCTCTGAAGCCAGCACATCCTCTTCTGATCCTGCACAATACTGGATGCTGCCCAGTCTCCAGAAAGAATTCCAAACTTGACTTCAGCTGTCTTAAGATGAAGCTGGCTTCTGGGGCTCGCCCTCTTGCCTGGCTCACAGCTGATAAAGTCCTGTGTGGTCTCCTCACTCTGCAAAAATTAAATGACAGAATAACACCCCTCTACTTTCCTGCACCAGCCTTGCTGGGCTTTCTTGCAAGGTTGGCTATGGAGAGGTCCCAGACGTTCTGGTTTAGGGATTCTTCCATAACTCTGGCAAGAGACTGAGTATGTGATTGTTACTTTGCAATCGCCAGTGTGAGTGCATGAATCTTTCTGACTTAAATGCACATACGCACAGCAGAGCGTTGCAGCTGCTGCTCCTATTACTGAGAACCTTACCCAGCATTCATGACAATTCCATTTCGGGCACTCAGTGCCCATGGCTGCAGCGTTTAATTTTCTGTAACATGATCATGCCCTCGAGGCTACTGTGATTCCCGGGAGTGGGGTGTCTTCAGAGCCAAGCCATTTCTTAGAGTCTGCTGGATCAGATTTTATCGTTTGTGCTAAGCCTATTTTATTTAAAACTTGAGTCTCGTTGGCTTAGAGTAAATACCGTCTGCTTGCACTCTGTTTCAGTATGTTCCGTTTGGCAGCCTCGTACATCACAAAGGGAACGAAATGAGAAGTATGTCTGTGGCCGGCCGAGATAAGCACCAGCTCGTGCACGCAGGGCTGGTGCTGAAAATTGTCTCAGATGGCAAATGATCCCTAATGAATAAAAAATAACTTCAAAGCAACACTTGTTGTTAGGAGTTTTGTGTGTGTGCATGCTTGTGTGTGTACGTGTGTGTGTGTGTGTGTGTGTGTGTGCAAGCTCACTCGCAGTAAGGGTCCATAAATTGTTCCAAATGTGGTGTGTCTGCATATCTTGGCATTATGGAACTCCCTAGAGGCATTTTCAGAGCTGGGAACTTGGTAGCCCAGCAAATCCAAGCTGCTCCTTCTTACATTAAAACAATTTGCATAGTAGCTCCATGGTGACCGCAAATGAAGTGTGCGAGGAGAGCTCGGCTGTAATGCAAACCAGGCTGGGGTGGGAGCAGGTCTCCCTCACTGCCAAACGCAACATGCACGGAGTATGTTTCCCCGTGTTTTGGCCTGGGTTTATGGAGATTCCTAGGGCCTTAAGGGAGTCATTGTGAACACACTGAATGCTGAAGCTGTACTTGAACTTTGTGTGTGCATGCGTGAGCAGTGGAGTATTTGCATAGGGTGAGATGGTCCGAATCTTTCACATCTCTCTAAAAGGCTGTATGAGTCTTCCCGAAGAAAAGGGCTTAAAGCACTACTCCAAAGGAACTTCTGCACCTGGGAGAAGATTCCCCTCTCAGGAAGCAGGCACAGCACGTAGCAGAAGTCACCATTTGGATGTACTGCATAGTAGGGGTCACCACACACTGAGGCAGAACGCGTATGGCCATGGAGGCAGACTGTGGACCTCCAAGAGTCTACAGCCACTGCCTTATCATGTGACTTTAATAAGTTACTTCCCTTCTAAGCCTCAGTTTCTCAATCTATAAGCTGCAGAAATGAAGAAGTTAGGCTGAGTGGCAGAGACCGCTACAGGGTCTTTCATATCTATTTGTTCCTTTATTTTTCATTGTACTGACAACACATACACCCAGTATTACCAGAGCACATGGCCCCTGGCTAGATATTGCATTTCCCAGCTTCCTTCACAGGTTAGAGTGGTCATATGACTGTGGGCTCCAGCCAATAGGATGTGAGGAATGATGTATGAATTGACTGCACTCTCCTTGCCCTCCAGCACCAGCCAGGCCGGAGAGGACAGTCCTCCATGGAGGAATAGAGCAACCAGACGAAGGTGCCATAGTCCAGGACATGCTCCAGGAGCAGAACACCCTACTGAGCTTGGGCCACCCACCCAGCTCTGGAGAACAGTGTGCCGTCTTGGTGACTCCCCTGCATGGTGGATTTGGAATTTCTTTGGCTGATCACCTGAGTCTATTTCTTAGCCAATCTACACAGGATGAGGCTAAGGTCATTGTCATCCTCCCTTGTATCTGAGATGACATAAGCATGTAACAGATGTTCAGCAAACTGAAGACTGACTGAACAAATGAGCAGCATATGATTTTAATGGTCATGTCAGGAATACCATGGGTGTGATCCGTGAACCAGTGTGGCCATGTCTGTGGTTCTTCCATCTGACTTCTGAGAACCAAGTGTGACTGAGCTCAAGGTGCCTGGCATCGTCTTAACCCAGTGTCTTCCAAAGGAAGGACAGAGGCTGAGGAGGACTCAGAGGGAGCAAGGAGATGGAGCACACACCTACTTCTTCCACTCCTCCTGTCCCTTCAGGAGATCAGGCATTCACTCACCAGTCAAGTGCCCACTGCATCCAGGTGCCTGCAGGTATAGATTGTCCCTGTGCCAACCCTCTGGAGTCAATGCAGGAGCACCCAGTGGTCAACAAGAGCAGCAACACTTACCCAGCTGAAACATGGACATTTTCAGGACCGTACAAGCGACATGGACTGGCAGTGCACCCCGGCCTCCAGCCTGGGAAGAAGAGAGGCATGGGCTCACGTACTCAGTCCTTTGGCTTGAGCAAGCTGTCCCTTCCAGTTAATTCATCTGCAAAATGGGGATCTCTTTTCCTAAAGTTTGGACTCAGAAAACTATACCCAGAGTGTGACACACTAACATGCTGGGCTGGAGACACAGGCTCCAAACCCAAGTCCTTCTGACCTTCCCTAGCCAGTCTGCCAGTCATCTCAGATCCACTCTCCCTCCCAAAGCCATGGGCAGAGAAGCTTCCTGCCAACTCCCAGCACCTGACCAAGGAGACTTCTTCCAAAAGAACTGCAGTGCTCACAAAACCCTCCCAGGAAACCCATGACATAACTGAAAAGGGATGTTCATCACGGGGGAGGAAGAGATGGACATTTGTTACCGAATACTTTTCATCTGTTCTTCCAAGGCCAGCTTGAGATGACTAAGGCTAGCTTCATTCTCAGTGACCTCTGCTCCTGGCCACCTGGGCCCAGGGGAACTTTATCACAAGCTGGCACCTGTGCTTTAGGCCCAGTCATTTCCCCTGAAAGCCCCTCTACTAAATTCTCTACACCCCTATCACCCCCTCCTCTGGGAAGAAGGGATGGGAGTTTCTGAATCTCCTTGGGTGATTGCAGTGTCACTGTGAGCCTTGGGTCAAATGCCCAGCGGAAAGCCTGCCAAGGTGGGCACTGATTTGGAGCCGGAGACATAGGGGTGAGGCCTACTAGTTCCCTGTAGGGGGTGATCCCCCGCCCAGGAGACATCTGACAAGGCGGGGAGACATTTTTGATTTTTGTGACTGAAGGGGAGGTGGTGCAGGGCTCCCGGCCCCACCCAGAGAGAGATCATGGGCAAGGTTCTGTACCCCATAATGCACAGACCCATCCCCAACGCATAAGTAGCACCCCAGCCCTCAGTCAGCAGTATCTGTGGAGAAACCACCCGAAATACCAACTCAACACAAGGCATCTCACTAGAGACCTATGGTGCGTGATTGTAACGAGAAAGTACTATCAGAAGTGGTGGTGGCAGGGCTTAAACAGGTCCCTGCCCTTTTCCCCTTCTTTACTGAAGCTACAAGCAAGCCCCACTCTCAGGAGCTGCTTTCCTCCCAGAGGAAGAAGAAGGACCTATTCAAATAAAACTGTTTGAGAACTGGAGGTCACACTCCACATAGTGTGCCGTTCCAGTATCCTTGGGAGGCCAAGCCAATTTCTACAGTGGTCTCTGCCGGGGCTGAAATGCTTTCTGTCCAGGACTGTGGTTCCTGGCACTCACGTCCCGCCCTGGTGTTTGCTGGCTATGGGGCTTCCTGGAGGAACAGGAGCCAAGACACTCAGGAAACTCCCCAAGGGAGGAAGCCCCAACCTCACACACGCTGGGCCGGGGTTCTGGGGCCGGGCCAGCCAGAGAAAGTCTCATTTGGAGGCCACGAAGAGGAGGCAAGAGCATGGTTTGTTCATTCATTAGACCAGCTGTGTCCTCCTCTGGCTGGGCCTCAAATCCTGGGCCAGCTCAGCCCTTTCCCAGCCCCTCAGAGTCCGGTGTGCATGTGGGTGTTTGGCACTATGGACCTGAGTCTATGGGTCTGAAGTCACATAAACAGTAACAGCAAACCCACTGCACTTACCCCAGCCAGGCTCAGTCTGAGGTTTGTGTATCTGGCCCTTGACTTCTTCTCCCAGGTCTCCGGGTTCTCTCACATGGAAATGACAGGTGTTCAGTGTCAGGGATGTGCTGATTACGCCCATTTGCTCACAATCCAGTGTGTGCATACATCAAAGCATGAAGTTGTACCTCAGAAGCATGTTCTGTCATTATGTGTTAATTATAAATAAAATAAAAACTTAAGACATCTTCTCTTAGCCTCATGTGGGAGATAATAGTGTTCTCCACTTTATAAATGAAGAGGAAGAGGAAGTCACCCTGCCAAGGAGTGACAGAGCTGGTAGGAGAAGCCAGGCAGTTTGACTTCTTTTTTGAGGGAGTTACCGGGGATCGAACTTGGGACCTTGCACTTTGGAGGCAGTCAGTGGAACCACTGAGCTAAATCCCCAGCCCACACTGCAATCTTTAAATGCAGCCTCTCACACAAGGTGGTCTTTGCCACCAGCTGGGGTTTTATAAGAACTCAGAGACCAGGTTCTGGGCAGGGAGACCAGCTTTGGGGGTGTGGACCCCTTTCTGCCTAAAGTGAGCATTCACTTCAGTGCTGGGAATGAGGCCTGGTGTGGGGGCTGAGGAGGAGACCAAGGCCCCAGGTGTCCATGCCATCTACACCACCTGGCAGGGTTAAATGTGATGCTGGGCAGGGCCTCACCAGTCACCTCAGGCTCCTCCCAGAAACAAACTGAGTGTTCTGATAATTGGTCTCTTAAAAGAAATGAATCACTACAAAGAGAATGGAGTAACAGATCCAAAACCACCCCATAAATAAAATCTGCCTTCATTTTCCACAGAAAGTGAAGTTCAAAGATAACATGGGACTTGCTAGGGTTCCACAGTGTGATGGTCAATGGCATGTGTCAGCTTGGCTTGGCCACAGCACCCAATAGGTGGTCAAAATTTGAAGATGTTTCTGGAAAGGTATTTAAAAAATGAGATAAACATTTAAATCACAGATTTTGAGCAATGCAGATCATGCTCTATATTGTAGCTGCGCCTCATCCAATCAGTTAAAGGCCCAGGAAAAGACTGATGCCTGTTGAGGAAAGAACTCTGTCTCTAGACTACCTAGGCTTGAGCTGCAAAGTCAGCTGTTCCCTGGGCCTCCAGTCTACCTGCCTGCCCTGTAAGTTTTGAATTTACCAAGCTCCACAACTGGGTGAGTCAGTTCTTTAAAGTCAAGGGGGGTGTTATCTGTCAGCTTTCTCATCACTGGGACAACATACCTGATGCCTGCAACTCAAAGGAGGAGAGGTTTGCTCTGGCTCATGGTTTTGGAGGGTTCAGTCCATACTCAGCCAGCTTCAAGGTAGAACAGCATGGTGGAAGGGGCTCACACAGGACAGCAGCTCAACCCATGACAGCCAGGAAGCAGAGAGAGAAGGGAGGAGCTGGGCACAAGAACACACCCTTCCAGGTCACAGCCCCAGTGACCACCTCCAACCAGGCCCCACCTCCTGACAGCGCATTCAAGCCATGAGCTCCACAGTAGATCCATCCCATGATGAGCACAGTGCTCCCATGATCCAGGCTCTTGCAAAATCCCCACCTCTGAACACATCAGACTTCCAAGGAGGCATTTTAGATCACCAAGAGACAGAGATAGGTAGGTTGGTAGGTGGATGGATAGAGAGGCATAGAGAGATATAGATACATATAAAAAGTATGTATGCACATAAATACATTTGTATACATATATACATAACACACACGCACACACCCTCCCCCCGCCCACTGGTTCTGTTTCTACGGAGCCCCTACCACTCAGTTTGTCAGCATCAGTGTACTTTACTCTCTTTCATCTTGCCTTCTCCACTCTTCAGTGAAGACGTGCCGAGTCCCTTCCCTGAGTGCCAAGATAGTGAAGTGGTAAGTAGTTAGGGACCCAGAGTGAGCCAGGCTGTCTGGGGTTAGCCTGAGTTCCTCTATTCGTTGACTGTGAGACCTCCAGGGAGTTACCTACCTTCCTCCCCTCTGTTTCCTCATCTGTAAAGGGGGCATGTGATAATGTGAGTGCCTATCTCAGGTTTTTTCAGTTTTCACTTTGGTTAAGTCACCTTGCATCCTGACAGAGGCACTAGGCAGTAGCTCCCACTGCATCCTTCTTAGCTACGAGTCACTTCTAGGTGCCCCAACCATGCATGATGACAGAAAAGTTTCACCAATGTCACAACGTTGCCAAGTGTCCACTTTACTTCTGAGACCATCCTTCCTGCTGTGTGCTAGACCCATGGGGTCCTCCAGGAAATCCCAAATCTGAGAGAGAGACCGACAAGCCATGCTGAAGCCATGTGGAGAACACCACAGATGTCACTGGGTTGAAAACATAATCCTCAGGGAGTAGCCCCAAGTCATAATGTATTGGTCTGCATGTCAGTTCTCTGCTGCTGTGTAACAAATCACCACACATGGAGGTCTAAACAACACCCCATATGGAGATCAGCTGTCTGGTGGAATCACCTGGGTTCTGGACCTTGTGAAGCCAAAGCCAAGATGGTGGCCAACCTAGGCACATATTTGAGTGCTCTGGAAAAGAATCCTCTTCCCAGCTCTTTCAGACTGCCTCCAGAGCCCAGTTCCTGATGGCTATAGGTGCAAAGTTCCTATTTCCTCTCCAGCTGTCAGATGGGACCACTGTCTGCTCCCGAAGGCTGCTGGCATCCTGCCACCTCCACCTTCAAGCCAGAAACAGCAGAATGAATTCTTCCTGTGCCTGGCATCTCCCCAGCTGCCCCATCTGCTGACAGCCCATGAAACCTGCCACTTCTAGACTGTGCCTGTGATTGGACTGGAACCAGCAGGAGAGTCTCTTTTGATTAATTCCAAGTCAATTGATTAGCAGCTATGGTGACAGCTGCAGGATCTCTGTTCCCACAGGACTGACCCAACTGCCACAGGAATGTCACATCCTGTTCATTGGCTCTGCCTGCACCCAAGGGGGAGGGGCTCTCTAGGATCACTGGGGTCCGCTGTAGGGCTCTGTCCACCATAGTCAGACAGGCTGGGTAATGCTGCAGTGACAAAAGCCACCAGAGCACACCAAGGCTCCACATGGACACAAGGCTGAAAGAGCAGCCGGGACCTTGCATGGCAGGGAGGAGGAAAAAGCATGGCAGAGCATGCAGCACAGCACACACAGGCTCTCGAGGCTTCTGCCTGGCAGAGAAACCATCCCCTTGGGCAAGCACGGTGGTGGCACATGTCTGGAATCCCAGCTGCTGGAGAGGCTGAGGTGAGAGCACCACTCAAGCCTAGGAGTTAGAGGCTGACCTGAGCCACATAGCAAGACCTCATCTCAAAAATAAATATCTAAAAAGAGACACCAAACAAGAACCCTCATCTTCTTCCCTCTCCTCCTTCTCATTGCACAAAATCATCCACGTGACTTCCTGGGGCCACGGAGGCTCACCCCTGACCTGGGCCCAGAAAAGAGGAGGCAGGACATATCTGATGCCCGGCACTAATGGCTGACACAACCATGGCATCATCAAAAGGAACACAACACTGGGAGCGCCAGCTCTGTCTAGCCACTCCACTGGGTGCCATATTGGTTGCACCTTGTCATTTGCAAGGGACAGAAAGGAACCTCCCTGAAACCACTCCAGATGGAAGGGACTCTCTGTTAGCTCTGTAGCTGAAAATGATGCAGAGAGCTTGTAGCACCTGTGGAAGACATGGGAATGCAGCTTCCTCCGGATTCTCTGCCTCCATCCTTCTCCCTTTCTGCTTATTATCTCCTGCCTCTCACATTCTCTCACAGAAAGACAGCTCCCAGGCAGGAGGCTCGTGCTGGCATCCACAGCACAGCCAGGACATAGCCGTGGCAGTGGCATGAGAGGGGGCTCTCTTCTGTGCTCATCTGCCAGTCCTGGGAAAAACTCTGATCGACGTCCTGGTCCTTACGCCCATCACCATCCCTGTGACAGGGAGGCAAGAACTATTCCAAAGCAGGTTTAAAGACTAGGCTGTATAGACAGAAAGATGAAAACCAAGGAAGGAAGGAAGGAAGGAAAGAAGGGAGGGAGGAAGGGAGGAAGGGAAGGATGGACGATGAAGCCACGGTTCTCATAGTCAGTCCAGGTGTTTCAGGTTTATTTCATCTTCACCAAAGTTACCTTTGCATCTCACCAAGGGAAGAGAAGATCCGCACTGTTGTGTGCCAACAGAAATGAGGTCTGAGCTGAAGACACCTCAGGACTCTCCCTGAAAGGCTTTTGCTGAGTCCCTTCTGCATAGGCAGATGTGGGGGCTTACTGGGGATGGAGCCCCTCCTGTGTGCCATTCCAATAATCACCTGAGACTACATTTGGGGGCATCCAGAGGGAGGTGTGTCTGCTAAAACATGGGGCTCTTTTCACAGTCCCTGCCCCAAAGCAAAGCCGAGCCTCGGTGTTGATCTCCCTTCCTTCCCTCTGCACCAGTGGGCCAACTTTCTACTGGGTTTGCCAAGAGCAAATGTAACACCCTAGAAACATGTCCTGTAAACATCAGGAGAAGTGCTGCTTTTAACTGAGGGGCTCCAACGTCAGCAGGAACACGGGACACAGTGTCCTGGCTGGTGGCACAGCTGTTTCTCTGTCCCACCTCCACCCGGCTGGCCCTGATGGACTGGAGCAGCCCCCATGTCCAGGGCTCCTGGCTTCTGGCCTCCCTGCAGGTGGCAGTGGGGATACCAGATGTGGCTCCTTGCTGTCAAAGTGGTCTTTGGTGCTAACTGGGACTCTGTGTGACCTGGCACATGGTTTCCTATGGAAGCGGCCACCGGTGTCACCCCTGCGCTACCCACAAAGACCATCTGTGGCTGGAGTTGGCAACAGAGGAGAACCGAGATGGGCCGTGGCTATTTCAACCTTGCATACAGTCACAAGTAACAACAGGAAGGCACGGACTGGAAAGGTGCTGCTCTGTGTTCTGTGGGGCCAAGTCCATGGGGCCAGAGCAATAGCCAGGGCCTGTGGGTTTCCTGGGGTACCCTCAGGAATTTCCCACAACCCCTTGGGGCCGGGAACGAGCAGTACTTTCCTGGCTGCTTGTGTCCCTGTGGGAACATATGCTGGTCTGGAACAGCCCGAGGGAAAAGGCTAGATAAGTGATCTTTCTTTGCAATTGCCAGAAAGGTGTCCCAGGCCCTGGAAATGCTACATGACACAAAGGGGGACTGTCTTAGTCTGTTTTCTGTGGCTGTCACAGAATGCCTGAGATGGGTAGTTTATAAGTAATAGGAGTTTATTTGGCTCCCGGTTCTGGAGGCTGGGAACTCCCAAAGCACAGTGAAACCATCTAGCAGGGGTCATCTGTAGTGGAGGCAGAAGGAATGGCATCTAGGGAGTCAGCCATGGGGGAAAACAGAGGGGGTAACAGACCCTCCCTGAGAAAACTAGCCCGGTTCCTGCATAGCTACAGCAATTCCTGGTGAGGAGAGGGAGACCCAAGACCCAGGCATTTCCCAAAGGTCCCTCCTCTACCCGTGGCCAGTGCACTCCAGCAGAAGTCCTAGAGAGGACACAGAAACACAGCAGTTCAGCTAGCAGCTGGGATGTGGTGCCAGCTGGCAGGGAATCACAGAAGTTTAGCAGGGAGATGCAGAGCATCGGCCATGGGACAAGGTACCTTGGTCTGTGGCTACCTCTTGTCCCTCAGCCCACCATCCCCCAGTGCCCCAGCCCCATCCCTGGACTGAACAGATAGCTGTGGTCATATCTGCCTTGCAGCAGCTGGGGGTGGATGCCTTTGCTGGGTGAGTACCCACATCAGAGTTCAGGTTTCCCCAAAAGCAGACTGAGGCAAGAACTTGAGTGCAAATGATCTGCCTGGGACAGAGCCCAGAAGACTCCTGTGGAGAAGGGGCACGAGGCAGAGAGGGAGCGCACAGATCGATCCAGAGCCACCAAGCATGGTCCCTCCTGGGCTCTGGGGCGTTGTCCCACTAGGAATGCCGGGAGACTGGAAAACTCGCCTCAGAATTGTCTGGCACCTGAGCAAAGGAGGCAGGATATTTATGCAGCCTTGTCCTGAGCAAGGCCAAACCAGGGGAAAGATGGGCTACAGGCGCCCAGGCAGCCTCTCAAGGCCACAGCCAAGAAGGAAAGAGTATCACTCTGAACATGCACGGCTGGACCAGAGGAGACCAGCTCCAGCCCCCACCCCAGCCTGGTGTGGAGGATTAGGGTCTTGGAGGCCCTGCGGTCATGAGTCCTTATCTGGTATGCGCATTCCCCTTGCTAGTCTCCTCCTTGGGGACAGCAGCCCAATGTCTCTGTCACTGTCACTGCCAAAGTGCCCTGGGCATAGCAGGTGCTGGGTAGACAGTGCCTGGGGAAGGGCTATGAGTGTCTTGCTGAGCTGCCTGCAGGCTCATGAGCTCTGCCTGTGCAACTGAAGAGGAGACACCCAGGCCTGGGGGGTCTGTGTGTAGAGAGACCTCTGGAGGACAACAAAGCTCTTAGTTTTCTATGGGGAGATTCCTGCCTGCATTTTCCCCCCAGTACTGGGGATTGAACCTAGAGCTATATCCTCAGCCCTTAATTTTTTTTTTTTCAACCAGGTCTTCCTAAGTCTCAGTTTGCCAGGGTGGGCTAGAACTTGCAATCTTCCTGCCTCAGCCTACCTAGGACTATAGGTCGGTGCTTCTCATGGCTCTGGTGGCCTCAGTCCAGAAGGGGCTAGTGGGAAGAGGTGTCCTGGCCACTCCGAGTCAGTCTACATTCAAGGTCCCGCAAGTAGCCCATGCAAATTGGAATAGGTGGGTTTCTCTTTGTTGTTTCGGACATGCGGGGAATAGAACCCAGGGCCTCTTGCACACCTGGCAAGCACTCATCACTGAGCCATTCCCAGCCCCGACGCACAGGCTTCTTATCAAGCTTGTGCCTCACTCTGAGTCGTAAGGATAGCCATGCGGTCACCTGGGCGTGGTCCCACTGTTTCCCACTCTGCCTGGCTGGTGCTGACCAGATCAGCCCTGTCCTAATAAGGGACCAACATCCGTGGATGAGCCCCGTGTGTCACCATGCTGAGGCTCAGGAGCGGGCCCTGTGGACCTAGCAGAGCTGGGCCACCCAGATACACAGTCACACACCTGCCTTCTGAACCCTGCTTGGGAGTTTCCCCATTTCCCCGCCCCCAGCTTTGCAGGGTGGGGGTGGGCTGTGGAGTGGCCCGGGCCTGGCTGAAGCCCTGCTCTCTGCTTCCTACTGGACTGTGACTCCTGGGGACCCCACACCCCCACATCTCATTTGGAAAAAGAAGGACTGAGGGGAGAGCTTGTCACTCTTCCACCCTACAAACAAGTGCCACGAACTCTCGGCACAAGCGTGGCCCTGAGAATCTCACACACCTGGAAGCTGGGCCCACAACCCCACACCACACGCTTGGGATTCTGTTTCCAGGCAAGGTGCAGAGGACCCCGATTCCCAGTGTGGCGATGGCTCCTGGACCTAAAGGCTGCAAAGATTGCTTGATGCCTGGGCTTGTTCTGAATTTGAGGCCTGAAACCATCTCACCCAGAAGCCCTGGAGCATTTCAAGCCAACCTGGGATCAAGTCAGTCAGGGAGGCAGTGCCCCCACCCGACCCGGGAGGGAGCAGGGATGCTCCGTCCAGAGGAAACGGGTCTGTGGGCTGCGGCTGCCTCCAGCCCACTCAGTCCTGCCCCATCTGCATGTGCAAGACACATGGCCTGGGTCTGGGTTGAGACCGCTCGCTTGCTGTGTTTGGAAAATATACCACTGCCTCCAAAACAGGAAGGCATGGCTCTGCTCCCTGCCCTGGTCTGTTCACACCAGAAACTAAATCAACACAACGCGGTCACTGAAAGTGGCCACGGGCTTCAGCCAGGGTGACGCTGCCTGTTTACAGGATCGCCGGAGCCCAGGACACCACACTCTGTTTTCCTGGTGCCTGTGGGCGTCATCTTTGGCTGCTTGTTGGGGGACTGTGCGGTCACCTGGCCTGCCCCTGCCCTCCCTCAGAGCATGAGGCTTTGGAGCCGGCCAGCCCACTGCTGCGCGAGTTCCTAGCCCCTCCGTGCCCCTCAGCTCCCTTGCTGGGAAACGGCAATGACCCACCGGGCTTGGTGTCTGTCACCCAGGGCATTGCAACAGTAGCCCCCTAAGGAAGCTCTCTGTCTCTCCTTCTGTCTGTCCAGATTTGGGGCAGCACAAGGAGCCACCTCACCGGATGGCCATGGTCCTGCTCCCCACAGCTTCCACGCGCAGGGGCAGAAGGATGACAGGAGAGCAGTGTGGAGCCACAGCTGGGCTTCCTGATGTCAGCCACACTGCTAGAGCTCTCTGGGCCTCCATTGTTTCCCCACCAGAAAACAGGGCTGCTCTCTGAGGCCAGCGCCTGCAGAGACACTTGTAGGATTCAATGGAGACAGCATGGGACCGCGAGGTGTCTGGGAAGCTCAGACTGCTGGGTCCTCACAGTGCACCTGGCGAGGGTCCCGCTTAGTCCCCTGCCCCCGTCCCTTTGGACGTCTGAGCTAGGGCTGCCTGTCATTCCACCGCACACACCAGGAAAGGGGGACCTAAGAAGCTGGCTGGCTGGGTGTGGTGGTAACGTTGGGAGGCTGGAGCGAGGGCAACTTAGCAAAACTCTGTCTCAAAATTTAGAAAAGAAAAAAATGTAAAAGGCTGGGGATGTGGCTCAGTGCAAAGGCCCTGAAGAGGAGTGGCG
>NW_022900947.1:4483345-4509845 GCF_012274545.1 Fukomys damarensis
AGGCCACATGGCCAGAAGAGGGCTGGCCAGGCTCTACACCCTGGCATTCAAGCGTCTAAGTGCGGTTCCCTCCCTTAGCTGGTGCTGCCCCTGCACTGTCCCCGCCCTTCCTGTGCTGGCTTCTGAATCTGTGCGGGGCCTCAGAGAGGCTCTGTCACCTGGAGCCAGGGCAGCCTCAGACAAAAAGGCCCCTGTGAGTGGCGGGAGGTCCGGACCCCACCCTAGGCCATCTGCCTGGTCCAGGGTTGGACCTGGTGCTGACACTCGGTCCGCCTGTAGGAAGGAGCTCGGTGGGTCACGTCTTGGTTCCCCAAGTGCCGGTTCTGCTCCATTAGATCAGCTGGCTTTAAAATGAGGCCCGTCTGTATGGGCAGAGAGCCCGTCCTGGCCTCTGACCCAGGTTGCAGTCTCGTCTCCCTCTCACCCAGCCCTCTCAGAAGGGGGTCCTGCCAGCTCCTGAGAAGTGAGGCTGCGTCCCTTCCGCCCAGGTGCTCGCCCTGGGCGCCTGTCTTCTAAGATCCGTCTCAGGGATGGGGACCGCCAATGGGCGTGGCGACCTCCCTCCGCCCGCCGGACCCCTTGTCTGGGCCCCTCAGGAAGCAGAGGCGGAGCTGGCCCCGGACCGCCCCCAGCCCAGGGTTTTATAAAGGGGGTGCAGTGCCGTGGGAGCCCGCACCATGGAGCACCGCATCCCGGCTCTTTTCCTCCTGCTGCTCCTTGCCGGGCCCCCAGCAGCAAGGCCCGCACCCCCGACCTGCTACTCCCGGATGCTGGGCCTCAGCCGAGAGATCACCGGGGACTTCCAGCTCCTGCAGGCTGCGGAGCCCGCGGTGAGTCTCAGCACAAGGACCAGCTCTCTGAAGCTTGGCTTCAGCCGGGCTGGTGGTCTGGCCAGTGAATACCGCTGCTCTCAGGAGAGACTGAGCAGCAGGCTGGTTGCCTGTTCGAATCCAGCTTGGGCAGTGTAGGGAGGCCCCGTCTCCAAACATTATTAAAAGGTGGGAGGGGAATGGGGATGTAGCTCTGGGGTAGAGAATAGAGCAGCCCTGGGTTCCATTCCTAGTACAAAGAAGGGAGGGAGAGAGGCAGGGAGAGAGGCAGGGAGGGAGGGAAAATTTTAAAAAGAGGAAAATGAATCCAAGATACAAATTTTGATTGAACATGCTAGCAAATATCAGAGAAGCCTTTGTAAAATGTAAAAAATTGGAAAGAAAATAAAAGATCAACCAGCTCCCACTGATTCCACACCTGAGGATCAGGAGTTAAAGAGGTAAGCTTTATGTCGTCCCCTTTTCAGCGAGTGAACTGTGGATGTCAAAGGGGGCTACAGAGCGGGCCTGCGCCCTGACCTGCTGAGGCGCTGCGGCAGATCTCTAGCCCGCATCTCAGTTTCCCTCTCTGTAAAATGGGTGACAAGAGCACCCCACGCCTGCCCAGCTCCAGAGAGGCTAAAAGGAGCCTTGGGGACAGAGGCTAGCAGAGAGCAAAACCCAGGCTCTGGAGGGGAGCAGGCCTCTCACGTTACACAGCACAGACACCAAAGCCATTAAACTTCATTAAGAGCTTGGGTAAAATTTAGGTGTCTCTCATCTGTTTGTAAAGGCTTCACACAGAACCTCGTGCCTCTCAGGTGTTGGGATTTACAGTAGCTTAACACCCTCTTTGTGTATTCTTTTTAAAAGAGCATGCATTTATGTCTGATAAAAGTAACAGACGTTGTAGAACTGCTGAAAATGCACAAAGGACAAAGAAGAAAATAAAAATCATTTGTAATTCTACCACTCGAGGTGACTGCTGCTCTGAGAATCCAGAGGGTGGTACTTCCGTTTCCGGTCCAAGCAGATGAGGTCAAATGTACGCACTATAGGTATGGGGTGCCGCAAAATTTAGATTCAAAGGAACACACAAGTTTACGCTTACTTGTAACACTATAAATCCGTTCGTTGTTTTGTGCCTTTGGTTGGATAATTGCACAATTCCTTGCTGCCCAACACATAGATTACTCCTCTTTTAAAGGAATCTGATTACAGAAGGCAAACAAAACAATGCCAACCCCCCATATACGCCTCTTTGATTTCATAACTGAGAAACTGAGTCACGGAAAAGGACTTTTTTTGCCTGAAATCACATGGAATTACTGCAGGACAGATACAGTGTCTCCTGGCCTTGCTGCCTGCAAGACACATACTTAGAATACAGCACCGTAGAAGCACACAGATAGCTATACCTGCTGACTGCTATATTATGTACTTTAGCAAATCTGGGTTACAGTTAAGAACTTAAATTTTATAAATACTATAAATCATATATACTTGTTACTATATATTATTTATATATAAATATATCTAACTACCTAAATATATCTGGCGACTGCCATATAATAAACGACTCTAAAATTCTTATATATGTATAAAACAGGCGGGAGAGTGAGACACGGTGCCCTAATGCATGGCGAATGTTATGGGAGCTGCGCTCTAGAGGTCAATTTCTTGAGAGCAGATCCCCATTTGGGCCACACGTGACACTGTGCGTGTCGTTGCATCAGGAAGGGTGGGGGCCCGAGCTGGACTGGCTGTTGGCCGGGCTCCAGGGCCCCCTAGGGACAGGCCCAGCGAGTGTCACTGTGAGCGCCCAGTGATGCGTCTCTTCTGCAGAAGGCCTGTGTGCGGTACCTGCCCCGCCTGTACCTGGACATCCACGTAAGTCTGGCTGCAGGGATGGAGCGGGTGGGCCTCAGCCTGTGCTGCGAGGCAGAGCTCGGTGTGGGGAGTCGGTGGGGTCTGCGCCAGAGGAGAGGAGCTTAACGCTGCCCCTTGCCTGCTGATTTCCCCCCAGAATCACTGTGTGCTGGCCCAGCTGCGCGACTTCGTGGCCTCACCTCAATGCTGGAAAGTGGCCCAGGTGGACTCCCTGAAGGACAAAGTGAGGAAGCTCTACACCATCATGAACTCCTTCTGCAGGCGGGTACGTGTGCCCCTGGGGGTCCTCTCTGTTCCGCCAGGCAGGATACAGGGTCTGGCAGGGTGGGGTGGTGGCTCAGAAGGCTCCTGCCCTTCAGAAAGCCTTTGGGCTACCCTGGCCCTAGCTGAGTGATGCCTTCAGGGCGCGGCTCCTCAACCCTGGCCACACTCGGGGCAGGCCAGGGTGCTCTGTGGTTCTGGTGGGAGAGGGGAAGGGGACAGAAAGCCCTGTGACCTCGGGGCTTAGACCCCAGCCCCAGGTGTGCCTCCCCTTCATGCTGAGGGGAGATCTCCTTACACAAGGACTGGGAACAGAACAGAGTCCCCCTGACACTGTTGGAAGGGTGATACTCATTACACCCTTGCCAAGTACCACCGCTGTCACACACACCTCCATCCTAGGGTGCCCAGCAGGGTCACCTGGTGTAGACTTTCTAGCTCCTGCTGGCCACAGCAAGCCCTTCCCAAACTTTTAATGGTGAGCCATTAATTTTCATTTCTTTGTCCTTATAGCAAAGATTGGTTCTCTATTTCCTCCCAAGCCCTGATCCTCCTCTTACCCTTCTCTCCTCGGTCTGTGGGTATATGTCAGCCTGCCTATCACTGTGACCCAATTCCTCACACCCACGAATTAAAGGACGCAAGGTATATGGGCTCATGGTTTCAGAGGGTTCACTCCATGGTCAGCTGGCCCCGAGGCAGGAACATCGTGGTGGAAAGGTGTGGTGAGAAGAGCTACTCCTGGAGGCCCAGGAGCAGAGCGGGAGAACAGAGCCAGAAAAGGGTGAGGGAGCACACAGAGACCCCTAGGTCACCCGCATTCACCCAGAAATGAGCTCCACCAATACCCTGGATGGATCCCCAAACCATTCAAGTTGACACCCAGCCCTAACCACCACAGTGGGGGAAGACAGGAAGATAATATAAGCATGGTAGAGTCTGGCAAGTGATGTGCACTCATTGTGAGGGACCAAAGGCAAGAACTGGTGCTGCTCTGCACAGTGTTCACAGCGCCTGGTCCTGGGTTGTCACTCAGTAACCCAAGTGCATTCATTCATCCATTCATCCATTGGCTCTCCTGCCCATTTGGCCACCCATCCGTGTGGTCCACCAATGCATGAGTGCATCCCATGTGTAAGAATGTCAAGAACATATTAGATCCTATGGCAATGTGAAGAAAGAAGGGACCAGCTCTCCTTGGAGAGTCAGGGCTGGGGAGTTTTCACACAGTGGGGAACATCTGAACGGTCTAAGGAGGCCAAGGCCTGATTTACATGGAGCTCCAGGCCACCTGCAGGACCACCCTGCTCACCGTGCATCTTTTGTAGGACCTGGTCTTCCTGTCGGATGACTGCAGTGCCTTGGAATACCCAACCCCCGTGACCACCAGCCCTCCGGATCGTCAGAGCTAAGGATGCCAGGCCAGAGAACAACCCGGGAGGATGGGGCTGTGCCGGCTGTGCCACCGCCCCACAGACCTCTCCCCCTGTTCCTGTAGTGTCCGAACCCATCACATGTCTCCCCCTTCTGGAAAGCAGGTTGGGGCTCCTACCCAGGAGCCGCGGCAGAGCACAGAGTTAGAAGCCAGCTTCGTTCTGTTGTGCCAGAGAAAAAGGCTCAGCAGCTTCTCTTTTGTGTACAAATAACAACAAGTGAATTAGTGCGTCCTTATTCCAGCTTTGATGGAAGAACAGCACTGTTTTTCTTTCTTGATAGAAGCCTGCTTACATTCAACTAAGCCTCTATTTTATACCTTCCCCCACCACTTCCTTCCTTTTACATTTTTAAGAAATCTTACTACTGCTTTTGAGATGCATTTATAGTGCTGACGAAAACCACTCTTTCATAGCAAGGTGGTGAAAATCAAATAAAGACAGCGAGAAGCACGTGTCCCGCTGCATTTGTTCCTGGTGGTGTCAGATGGTTCGTTCCGTGCCTTCCCTGGGACCTCCCAGGTGTCACATGCTGCATCCTTTTCTTCACGTCTGTCAGGTGCAGGTGTCTGGCTGTGCTGCACCCCACCTGCCCTGACTGCTCCCAAATTGTTTGGAGATGCTCCAGTTCGTGCTGCGGACAGACTGCTTTGTACCCACAGCAGAACTGTTCTGCCTTTATCATAGCTCTCAGTTCTTTGACTCTGTCGCAGAAGCCTGTGGATCGGTGTCCTAGGAGTCGGGGGCTCAAGTAGGTTAAGGGACTTGGCCTGTCCAGGTCACTTGCCAGCGGTGGGGAATCTGTGTGACCCCAAAGCCTCCGCTCTTGTGAGCACCCCAAAACTTCTCCCCTGCATGGGAAACATGCTCATTTCGTTAATTTGTGACCCCAACAATAAAATTGCAGCTGAGCAACCAGATGGTGGAAAAATGCTTCAAATGCTGGTTTTGTTAAATTCCATGCATTCCACTGGGATCTCTGTTGCTTTTACTCCCTTCTGTATACACAGGTCAGGCGTCTCCTTGATCCTAGGTGCCTCTGACTTCCCAGAGGACTCTTCAGAATGACTGGTTCAGTTCGTCTTTAGAAGCACAAGTCCACAGAGTCAGGTATTGGAATCCTAGATATGCGTAACACGGCAGCTCAAGCTGGGTGGGTTAACATAGGAACTACTGCAGTGCCTCACAGACCTGCAGGCTGGAAGCCCTGGATCCAAGTCAAGGTGCCAGCAGGGACACATGGTCTCTGAAGGCTTTGGGGTCTGACACCTCCCTGCCTCTCCCAGCCTCTGTGGTTGGTGACGATCCTTTGCGCTCCCTCGCATTTAGATATGGTCCCTTCAGTACCCTGGTAACACCCCACCCACCCTGGTAACACACGGTGCTTCTCCTGGGCCTGGGTCCAAACTTCCCTCTCCTTACAGGGGCACCAATTATTCAATTAGGCCACACCATGATCGAGTGTGACCACATCTCTTATGTTTTAGAGCTGGGAATGGGACGCAGGGCCTTATGCATGGCGGGAAAGTGCTGTAACACTGAACTCTAGCCCCTGACTTCACCCTAAGTTGGTAGCATCTGCAAGGACCCTACAACCAGTAAGGTCACAAGCTAAGGTATTAGGACTTTAATTTACATTTTTGAAAGACCCAATATGATGCACAACAACCACTCTTTTAGGAAATAACCCCTCGCCGGAGGGAAATTATGCCACATACTCTTTTTGTGACCCTCACAGTTATTGGCCACTCCTTGGCATAGGAGATGGGGAGGCGGGGTGCCTGGCACAGGACACGACCATAGCTCCCTGCATCCTCACCGTGACACTGCAGGGGTCAAGTTCAAAGGCTGAGGACCTTGTCTTACTGGTAGGTGCCCAAGTGATCAAAGACAGGCACTAAATGAAGTGGTTTAGACATCTATGCCCTCGTTTCTTCCGTACTCATCAAGGGTGTATTATGTATGAACTTGGCAAATACCGCAGTGAAAGATGAAGACCTCTTCCTCATAAACTCCCGAGGAGACATTTGCAAGATCTAGGAGACAGCCACAAAGAAGCGCCTGATGCTGAGGCAAAAACGAAAGTTCTCTTAGAAGACCTGAACCAGGGCAGGCTTTGCTGCAGGAATGGAGCTCGCTGAGCTGGAAGAGGGCGGAGGGACTGAAGGCCGTCCCTCCACTGTGCTTGTCTCAACACAGCCAGGGCACAGAGCTCCATCCAAGAGGTCGGGCTGGGTCAGCAGGTGAACGGCCCTGACTGTGACGCTCACCTGGTGTACGACCAGGGTCACATAAAGGGGACTCGCTCTTCCCGCTCTAAACGCTGGTGGGCCCCATGTTTCTTCCTGGACCAGCATCTCCCTTCTCTCTACAGCCCACCCCTCAGGGCCCCCATCAGCCTCATTTACAATGCCCCCCCCCCGTCTGCTCTCACCTCTTACCTTCGCGTCCTGTGCAGTCTGAGCCCTGTCACACGCGTCTCCCCGCGGCTCCTCCAGTCGGCTCGGCTCCGCTGCCCAGTGAAGATCCCACCACACACCATTTGCTCCTGCAGACACACAGGTTTGGGTCTCTTGAGTTCTCCTTTTCTCTCCCTCCCTCACCCCCAACCTTTCCGGTTAATCATCAGGTCTTGTACTTTCTTCCTCTAAAGCATAAGTCCATGGGGTGATTAATTCCACGTGCCAATTTGACTGGGTCACAAAAGACCGACCTTTAGCTAAGCTTTATTTCCAAGTGTGTCTGCAGGGGGTATGTCCTGTCCTCCTGGTGCAGCTGAGACCCACCCAGTCCCCTGGAGACCAGAACAGAGGGAACAGCAGGGGGAGGCGGAGTCACTCTCTGCCGGCTTGCTGGGCTGCTTGAGCTGTGAGTTCTGTCTCCTTGGACTCCTCCGACAGGAGCTTCCGCTGCTCGTTCTCTTTGTTCTTGGGCCTTTGACTTCGAGTAGAACTTACACCATCAGCTCTCACACTTGTACGAGCCAATTCCTTACATAGCACACACGCGCACGCACTCACACACACACGCACGCGCACACAGTTTGTTCTCTTTCTCTGCAGAACCCTGGCCACCCCACTGAGCATGTGCTGCTTTTCCTAGAACCACTGCTAATACAGGAATCCAGGTCACCCTAAGCTCCTCCCTGGACCCCTGTAGTAGCCTCCTTACAGGCTCTCAGATTTCTTCTGCACCCCTCCCGTCCAATTCCACAGGGCAGCCAGGACAATCTGCTTTAAAACATGGATTAAATCAGTCCCTCCCCCTTTTTCTGGCTCCCACTTTGAATGAAATCGGAACTTCCACCTCAGCCTACAGAACGCTTATCCCTCTCCTGATTCTGTAGAAAGCATCCTCTAACTCTATAGCCCCGGTTATATATTTGTTTACACAAGTACTTGTCTCTCCCCCTGCACTGCCCCTCCCAGGCAGCCGGGATCCTGTCTTCCATCTTCAGGATCTTATCTCTGGCCCCAGCTCCATGCCTGACACGCACCAATGCTCACCGAACAGAGTTAGGACGTTTGTGACTATTGCACACCTACTGGGAGGACCAAGAAGAGTCACCGGTCAAAATCTCACAAGTTCCATGAAATACGTGCTGTTTGCAATGGGAAGGTCACGGGTCCTCAAGGCGGGGTTCACGAGCTCTGCAGGAGTGGCTGATTCTTGCTGGTTTAGTCAAGTTCCGTTTGTGCATGTGCACACACACACACACACACACACACACACTGTCGATACAGATACCTCGTGGACATTCATTCTCACGGTGCTCTGAACTCTTCCATGAAACACAGCCGTCTGGAGCCCCACCAGCCCCAGAGGCCTGAACAAAGCCCGCACCTTCCCCAGGGCGCGGCTGACTCCTCAGTTCTGACCGGCTCCAGATCTCTGCTGAGGTCAGCCCTGCACCTTCACACCCAGGGCCGATCTGAGCCATCTGAGAATTATTAGGCAAAATCCCCTTAGTTTAAGCCTCACCTGGAGACCTTCAGGAATGCTCAGCATGAGAAATTGCCTTCTGCGTTTGCAGAATGTTGAGTCTACAGATCGCCGCTCGGAAACTCAAGGGACAGAGAAAGCGCCCTGACATCAATCAAGTGTTAGAGGAGAAAGAAAAAGACAAAAAAGAAGCAGAAAAATCAAGTGCAGTTATTAAGCTGGCTGAGCCAGCGGTAATAACTTAGATTTATGCTCCTTTATGGTAAGGCATTCCAGCAATTATTCGGGGCACCAGAATCACATTTCTAACATGTTTGCAGCTGAGTTCCTGAAATGTAGCTCTGCTTATTTTTCAGGAATTTTCTGGCTGCCAGACAAAAACAAACTTGCTCCGAATCTTCAATTCACTTGATCCTGATCCCAGCTGAGGATGGTCCCCAGTGGGACGGGGAGGGGGCAGTGTGATGTGGTGACAAATATCAGTGTCCTCCGGCCTGGTAGCTGGGGTCGCAGCCCGCAAGTGGTCCGCCTGGGGAGTGCAGGGGCCCACGGCTGCTCTACACCGCCCTCTGTGGGTGCTGCAGGTTCTCTCTTCTCCTTGGGGGTGGTCACCTCTTAGCGCGTTCTTTCTATTTCACAGAATCCTCTCACAATTTCTCCTTTTGTTAGCTTCAGCTTCCACCGACATTGGAGGATGGGTGGATTAGGAAAGCTCATCTCAATTCTAGATTGAAAAGCGAGTCTTCAATTAAGTATTATTTTATACTTAAAATTTGTGAGGACCCCAGGTAAGGAGGCTGCTTGGAAAATGATTTCATGTTTGCCTAGGCAATTTGAAGACAGGTGCATCTTATGACACCGGATATTTTGACCCCAAAATAGACTTTTTTGGGGGGGGTACCAGGGATCGAACTCAGGTCCACGCGCTTGCAAGTAGGCAGCAGCACTATTGAGTCACATCTCCGCCCCCAGAGAAGTTCTTTTCCATAAGCACCGGCAAATACGGCTGAGATTCTCAAGGCAGGGTGTTTACAGTGACAGATAGTTGGAACCAACCCATCAGTGACGGAACAGATCAATAAACTGGCGTCACAGGAGTGTAGTGGGAATTGCTGCTCTGCAGCGGCATGTGACAGCCTGGCTGAGCTGCGGGTGTGAAATACTGAAGGAGGAAACAGGCTGAGCGCGGAGAGAAGACGCCCAGCGACGCATGCGCACCGACAGCGAAAACCGGAAGAACGAAAATATTCTTTGAGGGGGGACAGAAACGCATGAGATCAGACTTTAAAGAAGCTCAAAAAGGGACTAAGACAAAATCCAGGAAGGAATCACCGAGGAGCAGAGGAGGAGGACGAGGAGCAAGAAATTAAAAAAAAAAAAAAATAGCAGTGCTCCTTCCCCAAACCCAAGGATGGGCACCCCGGAAGCATTCAGCTTTGCCATTGCTGGGTATGTATACAATTCGGCCGATATTTAATAACAGAGATAAATGGTACAGAAACCAAGAATCAATTTGAAAATTCAGTTGAAAAACTAATCTTACTGAAGGCAGTAGCCAAAAAACTATAAGGGACCTGAAAATCAATATAAGAAAATATATGTACAATTGAATGGAGAAAATTATAGAACTTTAGTAAAGACATAAACAGGGGCCGCGGATTTGGCTCAGTGGTTCTGCCTCCTGCTTCACAAGCCCAAGGTCCCGAGTTCAGTCCCTTGTACCAAAAAAAAAAAAAAAAAAGGACATAAACAGTGTTGTATGTAAACAGAGAAGCCCTATGAGCCTCGGTTTAATAAAAATTCTGTTCCCAGGGAACATCCAACAGAGTGGCTCTTTCTATGCCGAGTGTAACACAGGTATAAAAATGTGAAAGAAGAATAAATTTTGAGAAAGAACAAGTGGGAGCGAAAGGCTCGGTTATCAGATCCCCTGTGTGGTGTCGCGGCCTCCTGTGAAGTGCAGAGAGGGAGCAACCTGGGGCGCAGCAGCCGGGAGTGAGGAACCACAGCCAGCAGAGGCGCGCAGGACAGACCACGGCGGGGCAGCGAGCAGGCTCAGGGCAGGGACGCGCGGTGGGCGGGGACAGACAGAGCCCCACGGAGAAGGAGCTAGGACCCGTCTGTCCACATCCCTCAGGCCGCTCCGTGTGAGGAAAGCAGTGTTTCAGATGCTGAGACAACCCCAAGCCAGAACGCCTTTGCGCTCTTAGGAGAAGGGAGAATACCCAGACCGGCTTCTAGAACATCCGCTGAAGAAAAGCAGTGGCCGTCTGAGATCAGTATTGATAAATAGAGTATGGAAAGCCTATTAATAACTTTTAAAAGGCAAAATAAGCAAAGCTAGAGGGAAAACACCACATGATTTGAAAAAATAATGGTTTAAGTGATGACTATTTTTATCCAAATTGTCTACAAATCAGGGAAGAGATTAAAAAAGATGGACAGCATGTAGACTGTGCTCTGGGGGGAGAAGTGGTTGAACAATTATTTAAATTTGTGAAAAGCCACTGAATCTTCCTGGTAACCAGAGAGATTCACATTAAAGCAGTGCGACACAATTTTATGCCCATGAATGGGACAAAAAGTCTCTGAATACCAACTGTTAGTGCTGTGGGGGAAACAGGAAGTCTCCTGTATTGCTTTTGGAAGTGTAAATTAGCACGATTTTTTTTCTTCAGATTTGTGTTTATTTTTAATTGACAAAATTGCATATACTTACAGTGTACTATATGATGTCTTAGAATATGTATACATTCTGACTAAAGCAAGCCAATTAAAATAACCATTACCTCACCAACACCTTTCCTGTGGCAAGAACTTTTAAAAATCTACTCAGCAATTTCCAAGAATACAGAGCAGAGTTATTAACTATGGTCACCATGATGAACATGGATCTCCGAGCATGGCCTTTTTTGGTGGTGGTACTAGTGAATGAACCCAGGGCCTTTGCACTGACCCACACTCCTAGCCATTTTTTATTTTTTATTTTGAAACAGGGTCTCTCTAAGATACCCAGGGGGAACAGTGTCCTCTTGCCTCAGCCTCTTTTTAAAGACTTGCAAAAATGTCTTAGAAGGCATAAATGCAAAAAAAAAAAAAGTTTAGAAGCATAGAGAATATACTCAAACACAGCACATCCAAGAGACCACTCGTACCTGAAGAGGGGAAGGGGGAAGGGAGATGCTACTGGAGAGGAATCTTAGAGAATTTCAATCTTATCCACAACTTGAATTTTAAAAACGAAGCACATATAATAAAATGCTAACATTGACTGGATCAGAATGGTGGGTACACGGAGTTTGTTTGTCATTCTCTTTTTCTAATGTTTCCCATATTCCAGAATTTAAAATGTTAAATTAATCCTATGCCTGGGAATAAACAGAAATCAACTTCCAATTACTTTTAAAATTATTCAATGATTTCTTTTTTGTTTATACATTCCTACTGTACAGACCATGTTTTCCTGTAAAGATCCTCGTGAATGTCAATTTACAACATTCAAAATATAGCTGAATATCAACAAAACAAAGTCAGAAAAAGCTACTGATGAGACAAACACTCAGAGAGGTTTGGTAACTTCCTAAAGGTGGCACCGCCCGGGGATAGGCCTGAGATGCAAACCCAGGTTTCCAGACCTTGACTGCACCGCTCTTCCCAGTTTTGGAGAAATTCTGTGAAGAACTCCTTGGAGGGCTTTCAGGGACTGCTAGTTATGCCAGTGAGCGTTCAAGTGCTGGGCGGAAGGCTAAACAATTGCTCAAAAGTCCAGAGAGGCAGAGAGGACAGCCAGGGCCACACAGCAGGTAGAACCAGCCAAGCAGGAGTCTCCCCAACCTTGTCCCCAGCCACCCAGCCCTGGCCAGAATGGGCCTGGAGCTGCCCTGTCCTGGGTACCAAAAGATGTCAGAGTAAGGACTCCCCTGCAGGGGACACTGCCCTGACCAGCCGTCGCACAGGGCCTTCAAGAGGGCTTGGGCCGGACGCGGTGTCCCTGGCCTCCCTGCTGGCCCCAGCTTCCTTCCAAGCCTCTGGCTCTCTGTCCTTGTCCTCTTCACGGGGGCCCTCACTTGCCAGTGTGAGAATCCCCTGCTCAGCCACTGACCCCAAAGTGACACCACCCCCAAAGTCACAGCCACTCCTCCTCCTCCTCTGCTGCCCCTCTAAGCACCTGACCCTGGACCCAGGGCCTCCGGATTGGGGTGAGGCCCCCACCCGAACACCTTCCCTCTCCTCCCCACTCCTCCCTGTCCTCCAGGTGCAGGGGACTTGAGGATTCAATTTTGCAGGCCCACCCCTTGGAGGGATGCATTTTATAAGAAAAACACTGCTCTTTTGATTAAAAACAACAAAGGAGACGACAAAGGAGTCATTACTGTAAAATTAGTCCAATCCAGCAACTCCCTTTCCAGCAGGCAGAATATCATGGTTTAAGATGCCTATTATGGAGCAAAGAAAATGAATTTGGAAGCAATTTGGGTGCTGGAAAATTTATCTGGAGCTGTAGACCCAAGGTGACAAATTAGACCTATTCTGAGGAGCAGTGCCCAGAGGCTGCGGGCCTCCAGGGCAGGACGCCCTTGACTGCCACACCCTAGGCTGGGCTCTCTGGTGCCCCAGGGCTCCCTCTCCATCCTCTGCTGTCCTGAGCTCTCCTTCCTCTCCTATCTGTGCCGCAGACCTCCTGCACCAGCTGCTAAGCTCTCTCCAGCTGGGTTGGCCTCTCCCGGTGCAGGCTGGCTTTGGGTGTGCAGCCCAGATGTCCTAAGGCATCCATGGCACGGGGTGGCCTGGGATTCTGGCCTCGGTGAAATGAATTGAGAGCTCCTGCTTGTGTCTGCCACAGGGGCTGCATCTTCCTCTTCCAAAACCAAGAGCCAACATCCCCTTCCAAGTCCAGGCACTGGGGAGGGACCCACAGCTGCTGTATGGACTTCCTGCTTCACGCTGGCGTGAGACATCGATCATCCTATGAAGTTCTCCAGTGCCCGTGATCGGCAGGGAAGAGGCTCTATGCTACATCACCTCGGGTGGAGACAGGACTGGGACCCTGAATGGGCTGCCACAAAGATGCTCATGCTGCTTTCTGGGGGGCGCGGGTTTTGCTTTGACCCTGAAGTCAGCCCAACCTGCCGGGGCTGCTATGAAGAGGCCACACCCATGGCTGGGGCAGTCTGACCGCGGGTGACCCCGGGCCTTGGCAAGCCTGCGGGTGGTGGGCACCACTGAGGGACACAACAGAAAGCAGCGGTGAGAAGCTGTCCTCCTGCAGAGCACAGCTGCAACCCAGAGGCCGATCCCAGGGGCCTGCTGGAGAAGAGGGTCCCTGAAGATGCTGGAGTCTCCCCAAAGAGACACAGTGCGGGCCCTGGGTTCCGGGGACCACTCTCCCTCAGGAGGCACCGACTGGCATCTCTGGGCCTCAGTTTCCACACCTGTCAAAGGGCTCAGCCACCGTCCAGGGCGCAGCATCTGCCTGCCACCTGCCACCCCGCCGGCGCCGAGCAGAGCAGACCTGGCCCCAAAATGAGCGGGCAGAGGACACAGATCAGAGGAGACAGCAGGCCAGCGACAGGAAGAGCCCCAGCCACGCTCGAGGCTGCCCTGCCCTGACCAGTCATTAATTAGAAACACACCAAGCTCGGCTCTCTGCTAGCAGAAGTTTGCGCGGCAACTCTCTGAGCGAGCTTCCACTGTGCATCCCCGAAGGGACACGGGCTCCTGGAGGCCAGGTAGCAGGCCACGTTGCAGTAGCGTGCAGAGGATTAAAAACCATTGCACGCTCACGCCGGAGAGCCGAAGCCCCCGCACGGGTCCCGTCCCGTCCGCAGTTCCCACTCTGAGCATCCAGCACAGACCTGGAGGCCCGGGGCTTCGGACCCCTCCTCCCACGCTCCCCGCCTGGCAGCCAGGCACCCCCTCAGGTCATCCGCCGGCCTTGGGTCCCCCGCACGCTGCCCGCCCACCCCAGTCTCCCAGGCCTTGGGGTCACAAGAGAGGTCCCCGGTGAGACCGAGGAGCTGGTCTCAGGGACTGAACGACAGCACCAGTGACCCCTGTGGCCACACAAGCCCCTCGTTCTCGCTTGACTCCTTTCTCAGGTACGGGGGGTGGGGGACTGGTGCTGTGGCCCCGGTGGTCCTGTCCAGCCTCCCTGGGTGGGGAGGGGTCAGTCCCTTGCCGGACGCTGCAGGCCTCCGGGTGGACTGGCCTAGCCATAGCTGGGAGCTTCACACGTCAGAAAGGCACCGCTGCCCTCTAGTGGCCACAGGCTGGAATGACCCGGGCTGCGGCTTTACGAGGAACCTGATTCCAGGGCCTGGGACACACACACACACACACACACACACACACACACACACACCCACACACACACCCCACTGTGTGCCCTAACCCTGGAAAGGGATGGGCGGGTGGGCATCATGGGTGCCATCTGTGGCCTTTTTTAGCTTTGCTATCTCTGGCAAATTTCTTACCCCTCTGCATTCCCACTTCATCCTTAGGACAGATTTCCATCATCGTAGTGCTTGGGAGGCTGAGGCAGGAGGATGGGAAGTTCAAGCCCAGCCAGGGCAATTTAGTGACTTAGTGAGTCGCTGTCTCAAAATAAAAAATAAGAAATGGGCTGGGGATGGAGCTTAGCGTGAAAGCCCTGGGTTCAGGCCCCACCACTGCCCAAAGTGAGCAAACGAATAAATAAATAAAACCTCCAGCGACTCCCTCTCTGCAGCCGGCCATCTGATTCCCACTGCCCCCAGTCCCGCCTCTCCTTCCGACCCACGGCCACTGGCAGGTCCCTGAAGCTGTGGTTTTTCTTTCAAGCGCAATTTAAAAATTCCAAATCTCCTCGTCTCCTTTCCGTCCGTCTTCACTTCTGTCCAACTCAGCGTCACAGGACTGAGGCAAGTATTCCAGCCATGTTGTCACTGCCAGTGGACCAGATCCGCCAGCAGGGGGCAGTAGGGTGACAGTGACAATTCCGGGACCTCCTATGGTGTGACTGGGTGAGCAGGATGGACCTGGAACCACTTCTCTTTGTGCAGAATCCCTGTGACATTTTGGATGGTTCCCCACTGATGTAAGACCACAGAAACCTGCTTGGTTCCCTCTTTAAAAAATAATCCACAGAGACTCACCAATAGGATTATGAGTGCTTTGGGATAAAGAGCTGGCACCATCCTGGGCCATACCAAGAGGAGAAGTGTAGCCAGAACAAGGGAGGTGATGCTCCTGTCCCGGCATGCACCCCAGCCCAGAGCTTTGCCTAGCTCAGCGAGGGGTGAGCTCTCCGATGCCCCAGAGCGGAGGAAGAGCCCACACCTCACCTTTTAGGGTGAAAGCCAGCCGAGGGCGTCTCCGTACTGGGGTGGATCAAGGCGACCCTTCGGGGTTTCTGAGCCGCGGATCCACAGGCCCGTGACTCAGACCGGGGAAAGGCCCCGAGAGGTGGCCTGAGCTGCAGCCCGCCTGGATTCCTGCGGCGTGGGAAGAGGCCTCTGCGGAAGAGGCCTCTGCAGTAAAGGCTGGGGACCCATCTCACAGGCCGGGAAACTGAGGCGGGAGGGCCGTGCAGACTTACAGAGCGGCCCTGTCCACTCGGCTTTTGCCTGGAGGAGCTCACTCTGCTCAGCCAGCTCACAGGGACAGGAAGGCTGGCCTGGCTGCTGCTGCCACTTTGTCCCCGATCCCCCACCCTTGACACCCCACCCCCATTTCTTTACCCCCGCTGCGGCTTGGCAGCGGCCACGGAAGTTCTCCTGTCCCCTCAAAGGTCACCTGCACCCTCCCCAAGCCAGGCCAGGGCCTGTGGGAGGCAGTGCGGCGTTTCGGCCTCCGACCACTAGATGGCAGTAGAGCACAAACAGGCCCCTAGTGCGCACCGTGAAAGAAGGTTCCAGACTTCTCCGCCTAATGACCCAAGAGGTGCATCGGCCCCCACTTGAGAAGCGCTATTCTACAGCCACCAGCATATTCTCCTTGACCCCCAAATATCCCTATGAGGTCCCAGAGCAGCGAGAGTTGAGAGCTTTTCTGTTGCAACGTGCAAATTTGTGGGTGGATAACACCCTGGGCCCGACCCCGAGCTGGGGGACACAGCCGCCACAAGTTCTCCTGTCCCCTCAAAGGTCACCTGCACCCTCCCCAAGCCAGGCCAGGGCCTGTGGGAGGCAGTGCGGCGTTTCGGCCTCCGACCACTAGATGGCAGTAGAGCACAAACAGGCCCCTAGTGCGCACCGTGAAAGAAGGTTCCAGACTTCTCCGCCTAATGACCCAAGAGGTGCATCGGCCCCCACTTGAGAAGCGCTATTCTACAGCCACCAGCATATTCTCCTTGACCCCCAAATATCCCTATGAGGTCCCAGAGCAGCGAGAGTTGAGAGCTTTTCTGTTGCAACGTGCAAATTTGTGGGTGGATAACACCCTGGGCCCGACCCCGAGCTGGGGGACAGGGACCTTCACCACCATCGTCACATAGGCTCACCTGGACAGCGCCGGAGGCAGAATGGCCTCCCCTGATCCAGTCGGACCACCTCCTCTGTAGAAAAAAGAAATGAGGCCCAGAGAGGTCCAGCAACCTGCCTAAAGTCACACAGCCGCTTCTGTCATATGCCCCTCGCCATTTCTGCATCTAGCCAGCAGCAGAGAGGAGGCTAACGCTCTGGGGGCGGCAGAAACAGGATCCAAAGACGGGGGGGCCAGAGCCCCCTTTTCATGCTGCAGCCCTTTATAGCCAAATGTTGTAAAAACCCTGGCTGGGGCCGAAGCAGTGGAGGAACGGATACCGGCCGCCCCGTGAGCCCACTGTTCATAAAAGGAAGAGCCCGGAGTTGTTTGTGGCAATTTTAAGGGTCATTTTTCTCTTATAAAAAAGAGTAATTTTCGTTTACAGGGACCTGGGCAATTTTCCATCTAACTTGATGTTTTATAATGTCTGCACAGCCACGCCGCCTTTGCGGGCTGTGGGAGCTGCTGACATTTTATTTTCAAACTTTCAAGGTTATTGGTTCATCAGGAACAAAGGGGAAACGCGGCTGGGCTTGCCTGGGGACTGGGGAGAGTGGGCGAGTAACCTTTGGGTGACCAGAAGCGAGTTTGCTGTGACCCCACTTTAGGACGCCAAGCTGGGAAAGCCAGATGGGTCTCTATCTCTGGGGGGAAACTGAGGACACTATCAAAGACACACAGGCCCAGGCCCAGCCCGGATGGCACAGCCACTGTGCTCCCGGGGGCAGTTGCTGTGAGCCCCTCGGGGTCCCTCAGGCATGCAGGTGGCAGCTGTGGAGGAGCTGATCACCCCCGAAGCAGGCGGTGGGAGCCTTACCAGTCTACCCGGAGCCGGGCTGGGTCCTCCCCATCCAGGGGGTCCTGCTCACTCTGAGCTTCACGGGGGTGAATCTCCACACACCCAGCTCCTGCAGTGCTCACTCCGGTGCCCACGGGCTCACAAGGGCTAGAGACAACACTCGGGCAGGTCCCAGGGTTCAGTTCCCCATGTAGAGCCTCGGCTTCCCTTTTTGCAGGGGAGTGTGACCCCTTCTATGTCCTTGGGGGTGCTGAGGCTCCCGGGAGATAACACTCCTGGGAAAGACTCTTGGGGAGATGGACCCCTGGTCAGGTCTGCACAACAGGGGCTGCTCCTTCCTGCCCAGAGGGCAGAGTGAGAGAGGCTGTGGGGTTAAGGGACTTGAGAACAAGGGCAACCCCAGGTCATACGGGAGTCAGGAGGATGAAGGGCAGCCCAGCCTGGAGCCTGGGAGGGGTTTTTCATGGAGCAAGAGGTGCATCCGATCCCCAGCCCCTGGGACAGGACCAGTTATCCCTGAGATCTCAGTGAGGTCTACAGCTGACCCCCAAGGCCTCATTTGCACACAGCCGGGGCTTTGGAAGGTGACTGGATTGTGGGGCTTGTAGCTGACTTGCTGTTAGTGGCCAGGGCCTGGGAGAAAGTGACAGGTCATGGGGGTGTGGCCTGTAAGGTTTCATCTCCCTCCTGTCTCCTCCCTTTTCTCTCTGCTTCCTGTCCCCCATGGGGTGAGCAGTTCTGCTCCGCCAGGCCCCCTCCCACTCAGTCCTGCCTGGGAGCTTATGACTATGGATGTGAACCAAAGTTAACCTCTCTTCCTTTAAAGTGCAGGTGTCGGGTATGCGGAGAAAGTGACTAAGACGGACCTCTCTTCTCCCAGACCATCCCTGTGCCCAGCAGTGAGACTTGGCAGAGAGCAGGAGAAATGGTTCCAAGTGTAGGGGATTTCATTTCACCTTATAGCTGTTCTTCTGGAGATAGAGAACCCCATGGATGGGCTGAGAGACACGAAAGTCACCTGAATCTCGATGACTAGATGTACTTGGGACCATTTCCCAATATGCAACCAAATAGGATCACAGTGTGTGTTGTGTTTTACAAGTTCCTTTCAAAGTCACTAAGGATGGGCAACTTTCCCCATCAGGTAACAGCAGCCTTGGGCAGCACTTGTCGGACAACAGAATGCATACCCACTACAGTGCCTTTTCCACCTGCTGCCCTAGAGTTGGACACTCAGGTTGCTCTCTGTATCTGTGATGGTTCAGAAGGCTCTCAGGATGTTCTCCTAGTAAATCATATGTACTCATTTGCAAGAGAGGCTTTACATGCAGAGGGCATGGTGGGAGGTCAGCAGTGCCGCAGCTTCCAAGAAGTGATGGTGTGCAGGGGGATAGAATTAATATGGGACACATAATTTATAGGATTATTTTATAATATGCACCCAAAAAGTCAAATGCAGAGGAGCGCAAAAGATCTGTCTGCACACTAAAGGCCCAAAGGATCCAGCCAAGGGCCTAGATCCACAGCAGTATCCCGCACAAGCCCAGCTGAAGGCCTAGAGTCCGAGGCAGTGTTGTCCACGAGTCCAGCCAGTGGCCCAGAGACCATGGTAATATCTCATGCCTGTCTGTATTGAGGATCTGCACCAGGAAGGACCAGAGGCCAGTGGTGGAAGCCAGAAAACCTGCACTGGGTGAAGGATTTGTACTGTCAGGCTGAGGGATCTACTTTAGAGCCAGGTAATGATGCTCGTGGTGAAGATCAGGGCTCCCCTGATGAGAAGAATGCCATTCCCAGGGACAGCGAGGCCCCGAGCTCCTCCTCCCATGAGAACAGCCACGTTTGCATCAGGAAAACCATCCACAGCAAGCTTCTCCTAGAAAATCACAGGCCACGATCTTCCCCTCCAGGTCTCTTTTTATGCCACCGCAGCGATCTGCAGGTGGGCCCTCCATGCCCAGACCATGCTGACTCCGTTCATCTGGGTGCTCTGAGCTGACTGTTCATCCGCTGCATGTGGGAAGACACAGCAGGGCAGGGCGATCAGGGTAAGGACGGTGGGGGGCGAGTCATTCCAGCAGGGCCCTCGCTGCCCCGTACCTGGCCCTAGGTTATCAGGGCCGGCTGACGTGAGCGGGCCGCGGGCCCTGGATGAGTCATCTTGCATTTGGAAGCCAGGCTCTAGGAGTGGGGCCATCCTGCCAGGACAGTCCCTGCACAGCGAGCAAAGTACCAGACAGAAATGGGAGCCATGGTAAGTACGCCATGCCGCCCTGGGCAAAACTAAGGCTCTGAGATCGAACTCTGCTCCGTTGAGGCGGACCCTGGTGCCTTTCAGCAAGTTCCTCTGCCCCTGCGCTGTGGGACAAGGGTCACAGTACCGCTTTGGTAGTGTGCGAAGTGAGGCTGACGTCCTCCTGGGGCGCCAGTCGGGAAGCGCGTGGAAATATCACAGGCGTAGATGAGAAACGCCAGGCCTGGGAGTGGCACACGTGACAGTTTATTTTTTTATTTTTTATTTATTTTGATACCAGGGATCAAACTCAGGACCTTGCGCTTGTAAGACAGGTGATGGCGCCACTGAGCTACATCCCCGGCCCTACATGAGGGTTTAGAGAAGGCAAAACCGGCACCTACATCCCGGTCCTGCCCTGGGGTTCCGCCTGGAGTGGAAAGAAAACCATCCGGAAGCACCGGAGCCCCGCCAGCCAGCGCCGGCTGAGAATCAGAAACAGAACAGGGTATTATGCTGGGCCGCTCACCCCAGATGCGGGCTTGATTTTATTATCTACACTTTAAACTCTTTAATACGCCTCCCAAGATGCTGTCTGGTTTGGAAAATCACCCTTAATGAATGCATATAATAGATCTCTTACTTTGCACGTAGAGCAGCATGCCGTTTTTATTAATAAAAACAAGCTCCCCCTGCACCCCACCAAAAAGCCATCAAGTGTGGAGGGATGCGGGCTGCTCCATGGGTCAGAGCCTTGGGCCAGACTCAGGCTGGAGCCTCCTGCTCACAGGTGGGGTGGGAGGGAGCTCCAGAGGTGTCGGTCACCTGCTGCTCCCTCTGCCACTCAGAGTCTTGGCTTCCCAGCCCTGGCAAATCATCTGCTCATGTCCTCCCCCCGGACTCACACCAGGTCACAGAATGTGCTTCGCCCTTTCCCATGACCCCCTGGGGCTCCTGGCCTCCCCCCTTCCTCCATCCTCCGTAGATGTTCTGGCTATTACCCCAGGACAGGAATGGTGTCCAGGCCTGGGGTGGGGACAGAGGAATAGCAATTAGAAGGGACAGAATCCACCCCTGTGTAGAGACAGGATGGATCCAGAGACCCCCTGGGGCAAGAAAGGAGGGAGGGGGGAGGGAGGAAGGAAGGAAATCAGATATGGAAGACCCGAGCAAACTCAGTACAAACATCAGCACTATGTCCGTGCACAGGGCAGCACGTATCTTGTAACGTGAAAACAGGAGGACGGGTGCCCATAGGAGGAAGGACTGGATGTGAGATAGGGGTGAAAGAGGAGGAAGTCGGTGCAGAGAAAGGTCTCCCCCCGTCAGGGCAGACGGGCCAGCAGCAGACGAGGAGTCGGGCACCAGCACATGAAGTCCAAGAAGAAAGGAAAACGAGGGCAGACTAAGTACCCACACGTGCGTGCAGGTGCACCCTTCTCCTTATTCCACCAAGCCCCACCTCCACGTCCCACACAGGGCTTGCTGTTCCCTGAGCCTGAAATGCTGCTCGAGCCCCGCCAGGCCCTGTCCTTCCCATCCCTGCTCCTTCCTCGTCGCTGTATCAGGCTGTGCAAGGGAATAGATTTAATACAGGATTGTTTTCTAATATCCCCCAAAAAAGTCAAGTGCAGAGGCATGCAAGAGATCTAGCTGTGTGTGGGCAGCACAAAGAATGCAACTGAGGGCCTCTGCCCATGGCAAAGTCCTGCCCAAGTCCAGCTGAAGGCTTGAGAGCCCAAGGCAGTGTCCTCCACGAGTCCAGCCAGAGTCCCGGAGCCCACAGAAGCGTCTCATGCTTGTCCGCTGGAATGGCTCCAAGGCCAGGGGTGGTAGCTAGAAAGCCTGCATGGCAGAGTGAAGGATCTGTGACACCAGGCTGAAGGATCCACACTGGAGCCAGGAAGCAAAGTTCAAGGAAAAGAGCAGAGCCCCCCCGACGAGAACAGCAGCTACCCCTGGTGAGGTGAGGACCCAACCTCCTCCGATGAGGAGAGAACAGCCGTGTTCACATCAGGAAAACCACCCACGGCGAGCTTCCCCAAGAAAATCAAAAGCAAGCCCCGATCTTCCCTCCCTCCAGGTCTCTTTATGACGGTGACAATGATCTGCAAGTGGGTCTTCCACAACCAGACCACACTGACTCCGTTCAGCTGGGCGCTCCAAGCCGACCTTCAGCTCATCTGCCGCACTCATCCTTCCCGCTCTTCTCTGCTCCGCTCTCTGCCCTCATCCTGCCTCCACAGGTAGGCCAGGCTCCCGCGATCCACTCTCATCTCTCTCTGCACCATGATGTCCCTGTCCACCAATCCATGGCTGTGTGGGAGCCTCCAGCTTGTCAGACCCTGGACAACTTTCACTCCTCCTTTCTGCACCCCTCCTGCTCCACCAGGCACCATCACTGGTGAATCTGGGGATCCTGGAAGCCTCTGAGCCCAGAAGTAGACGAGGAGGCCTGCAAGTGCGGGTGCTGGACACTAGGGACAGCACTGAGACAGTCCCCAGCCCCCATCCTGTCTGCCCCAGATGTCTCAGCCCAGTCTTGGCAGGAAACACATGAGCCCAGTGTAACCAAGAAGCCTCTAATTCAAAGACCTCTTATGAAGGTGAGGACCAGGTCTGGGTACCCAAGGGGCAGTGTGGAGCCCGGGGGCTGGCAGTAGGAGGAGCTGTCACTACCCCCAGTCCCTGAAGAGAATCATGGGAGTGGTCCCTGACTGCAGAGGGGGCCCAAAGGTGAGTCAAAGGCCCAGGGAGGCAGCCAGACCCCCAGTAGCCACGGGCCTGATAAATCTTTTATAATGGCTTAGTTTGGTAAGGCCAACGGGCTAGGAGACACTTGCCTTGACAAGAGGGCTTGGGATCATCACAGAGGGGACATGCCACCCTACGGAGGGCCTGGGGCCAGTGGGCAAAGGGAGGGTGCTCCTGTAGCATGCGCATTGACTGTGGCTTCTGCAGGGAAAAACAGGCTAGGCACAGCACACAGGCTTACGGGTGGCTGATTTGAAAATTCACTGGGACCTATGGCTATCCCTGGTCATGTGGTACCTGGCCCAGGAATGGTCAGGGAAGGGGCATGGAGGGCTGGGAATGTGACAGTTCTATAGGGGAGGCGGTTGGAAGGTGTGGGCTCTGCAACGGTTGGTTTACGTGACCGTTAACCATGCCGTATCAGCCTGAATGGATTAAAAACACCTTGCGGATTCGAAAGCACACTTCTGGGTGTGTCTGTGGATGACTGACGTGCAGGCCAGCAAATGAGGTGGAAGACCCACCCTGGATGTGGGTGGCACACAACAATAAGCTTGTAGCCTGGATGGAATGAAAGGGGAAAGGAGGAAGTCTGCCTATTTTGAAGAGCCCCAGTCTTCCCAGATCGGTGCATTCTTTGCTGCTGTTGCTTTTGGACATCAACACTCACCTCTAGGTCTGCAATTTCTTCAGCCTCTAATGCAAACTCAGGTGTCTCTCCAGGGAGCTTGGGCTGGCACTGCGTCCTTAACCCCTGTTCCTCTGCCATGCTGGACTCTCCTGCCTCCGATCCTGGGAGCCTAGCCGATAACTCCCCATGATAGCTGTACGCCTACCTTCCGTTGCTTCTATCCCTCTAGAGAATCCTAATACTGTATGCATTCGGAAAGTGCCCTGGAGCGAGTTGCTCACTGTCTGTAAGAACTGGCCAGGCCTGAGGGGTGCAGCCCAGCCTGTCAGCAAGATCCAAGCACCCGAAGACAGAAAAGAAGAGGCTCGGTCAATCTCCCTCCCCGAGGAGGAGCCAGGCCCACCCCTTGCTTGTTGGACGAGCAGTGCAATCAGCTGGGAGAATACAGTATAGCTCGCTGAAGGAAATACCTTGTAAGCTGGCTTTCGGGGGACGCAGTGGCGTTTTCCAGGGACCGCCAAGCTCACAGAAGGACCTCAGCGAAGTGACAGAGACAACCCAATAAGGGGCTCTGGACCTGCAATAATTCCGGACTGGGAAACTACTAGGGAGGAGCGCGGCTGGAACTACCTCCGCCTTAATCGAGCAGCAGGCTCTCTGGCAAAGCCACGCCTGCCCAGGCGGAAGTGCAGGGGCGGGGTGGAGCTGCGGCTGCTCAGTAGGGGTGGCTCGGGACCTGGTGACTATTAACACGCTGTCATCCCTGCCTGCCTCCCAGGGCTCCAGGGAGGGCTGCGAAGGACAAAGCGTCGGAAAGATCTTTGGGAATCAGCAGAACCAGAGACAAGGACACTGGGCTCGGAGGATGGTCCCTCGAAGGGGCCGTGCAGGATCCAAGGGCAGAGCCAGCCAAGGTTCAGGCCCTCGGCTGTGGCGCTCTGGGAGCAGGCAGTAGCTGACCTGTTCGGGGCTCACCAGCCTGTGCATGAAATGATGGGTAGGAGGGGATGCCAGCATCCGCTTCCCTTCTGTGAATCAGCTTTGACTCCAAGCCCACGCTCCACACCCAGTTTTCTGGAAAAAGGAAAAATAGCCCTCAGGGGCCAAGGCATGCAACAGCCTTGGATGCCCCTGGCCGAGGGGGACCAGCTGAGAGCCTTTATCGCGGCACGTTGGCTGCCAGAGTTGGACCCAACCCCGGCTCGGGAAATTCTTGGCTCTGCTTGTAAGCCGCCTCTCTCCTGCGCGGAATCAATTTCAGCCTGCGTGATGCTAAAGCCGTGCAAACAGAGACGTATAAAACGCACTCCCGAGCCTCCCGAGCCCTGGCGTGGCAGTAAATGCCGAGCCACGCTCCGTTTGTGCACGGAACCGTCTGCCCCTTTGCAGGAAAGCGTGGAGCCGGCCCCCAGGGGCTGCAAGGGGAAGAGGCTCCCAGTGCCTCGGGCCTCGCACAGGAAGCTCATTCCCTCTGCCCAGGCTCGCTCCATCTTTCTGCTTGAGTCACGGGCTTCTGGACTCAGATCCGGCCTTCATCAGGGGCGTCGACAAGGGGCAGGTGACACGCGAAGGCTGTGTCCTCAGACCCTCCCAGACCCCTCCAGAAGAATCTGCACACCCTGGAGCTGTCTCCCAGCCACTCCCTGCCGGTGTTCAGGAGGGACACCGAGACCGTCCGCAGCATCTGATGGGTGTGAGTGACCCAGCGAAGGTCACACAGCGCCCTCCAGAGTGAGGGAACACCTTACAAGATGTGCAGTGAGAGTCGAGTGTCACAGCCCAAACCTGCCAGTTCCCAGCTTTCAGAAACCGATTTTCTTACCCCTGTCTGGTCTCCTGTCGGTAGGGCAGAGGGGAGAGTAGCACCCCACAGAGAGAGTTCGGGATTCAAGGAGGTGAGGTTTGTTCCCTGTAGATACACGTCTGGGTTAGAGTTCCCCCAAGCAAAGACAAGGCTTTAGGTGTGAGTAGCTGATGGAGAAAAAAGACCACAGGAAGCAAGAACAGAAAATGGAGGGTGAAACAAAGAAAGGAAGGAAGAAACCAGCGTGTGTGTTAGGGTCTTAGTATTTCCAAGCTGCCATAGAGCGGGCAGCTGTGAACAGCAGATTCACCTCTCATGGGCCTGGAGGCTGGAGATCCAAGACCAGGGCAGGGGCAGAGCTGGGTCTGGGGAGGGCTGCTTCTGGCTTCCTGGCAGTTGTGAACTTCCTGCTGTGTCCTCACAGGGGGAGGGGCAAGGCAGCCCTCCGGCCTGCTTTCCTCCCATTCAGGAGAGCCTCATTCTCATGATGTAATCGTCCCCAAAGGCCCCGACCCCCACTCCATCACCTTGGTGATCAGGTTTTAACTGATTAATTTGTGTGGGGGACGTAAGCATTCGGACCGTGGAAGTTACCGTGGGTGCACTGTGGGTAACAGCTCAGTGCACTAGTGGACTTGGTGGAAATGTTATTACCTGTATGAAAGCAAGTGAAACGGAGCTCAGTAAACCAAGCAGTAGGGCACGTCGACTTCGGGAAGGCCTAAGGTGACATTATATTCAGCCAGGGTCTGACCAGGAAAAAAGAAATCACCTGAGGAACCTGAAGCAGGAAGAGCTGTGATTTGAGAACTGAAAGTTTCCGTAGCTGGGAAAGCTAGGAAGCAACACCCAGGAAGGGCACAGTCCGGAATCTGTCGGATCAGGGTCCCAAGGAAGACGGCGGGGCCCTGGGGTCAGTGCTTCTCAGGAGGCCAGAAGCCACTGCCATCACAGTTCCCTGAGGGCGCCTCCAGGGCAGAGTTCCCTGCCTCCCTCCCTCCTTTTCTTTACTTTCTCTTCCTCCCTTTCTCTCTTCCTTCCTCTGTCCCTTCTTCCCTCCTCCAAAACTCATCCTCGAGCTGGACTCAGGTGCACTCTTGCTAGCCCAAGGGCGTGGGAGCTGGGATTGTAGGTTGCAGTTGTCCCGATCCAGCACCTCCACAGCTGAGCAGGTGATCCTGGGGAATACACACTCGGCTGCCTCTCATCCCCTGGCACAGAACCGATTCCTCTGCATCTCCGGAGTGCACACCTCAGTGGGCTGGGAGGCTGAGACAGGAAGATGGCAAGCTGCAGCTCAGGGTGGGCAGTGAGACGCAGTGAGGCTGTGTCTGAGAATGAAGAGTACAAAATGGGCAGAGGATGCAACTCAGTGTGGAAGTCCTAGCTCTGATCCTTAGGAGAGAGAGAGGAGGGAGGAAGAAAGGAGGGAGGAAGGGAGG
>NW_022900947.1:4509991-4544614 GCF_012274545.1 Fukomys damarensis
GCGGGGCGGGGCAGGCATGACAGAGGCGCTCTGCAGAGGCAGTGCTCTGTGTGTCAGCGAGCTCACTGCGGCTGACAGCCCCCAGCTGGGTCAAGACAGGTGCTGGTCACAGGTGACACCAAGTCAGGATTAGCAAGTGGGGGCTTTCAGCACCACACCCAACCTCTGGGCAGGGAGAGGAGTTAAACTGAGGACCCCTGGCCAATGATCCTGCCAATGATGCCCATGTAACAAAGCCTTCATAAGGGCCCCAAAGGACAGGGTTTGGGGTGCTTCAGAGACAAGTGGAGGTACCTGGGGCATGTGGAGGCTTCACACTCCTCCTCCTCACCCTGCACCTCTTCCTCTCAGGCCCTCGCAGTAAACCAGGGAATGTGTTTCCCTGAGTTCTAGAGAGGGAAGCTCAGGTCACAGCCGGGGTCACAACTGGCATCTGAGGTCTGGGATGAGCTGTCACCTGTGGGGTCTGACACCCTCCCCAGGTAGACAGAGTCTTCTGAACTCGCTGAACAGGCTCAGAGGACACCGGCAAGTATCTGCTGACAGCTTGGTTATTATGGGGAAAAACCTACACCATTGTTTCAAACATATTCTAATATGTATGCTAACTGGTTTCATTTATAGTTCTACTTTCCTTTCACTGAAAAGAAAGTTTTATGCTAATATCTATTTCTTCTTTCTGAGAATCTGCTGTTCATGTCTTATACTGAGTCACTACTTTGAAGATTAACTATTGTTATTCCCTTATTTCATTATGAAATTGTGTTTCTTTCATAAAATAAAAAAGACAAAAAACAAAACAAAAACAAACAGACCTTTCAGGGCCACAGAAGTTTCTATGTTCATTGTGGCATGAAAAGCAGAACAGGCAGACAATTTGTTTTTCCAGCATAGGGTGCACACCCCAAAGTTCTGGACATGGCTGGTGCTGGTGGCTGCAAAACAGTGCGAACAGATTCAGTGGCTCAGAACCACAGACTTTGGAATACTTCGCGTGGTAAATGTCATGGGACATATTTTATGACCATAAGAACATGAGATAAATTATAAACATACAAGTAAATGTGACTTCTTAAAACTTAATGCCTACATGACAAAAAGCACCACAGAAGTGTGAAAGATAAAATCCAGCCTGAGAAAATCCATTAGCAACCTTTAGAATAGGCAACAAATTAAACTTTTTAAAAAAACAATCAGAAATAAAAATAATGTAATAGAAAACAAATAAACATAATATATGAGCAGTTCACAGAAAACCTGGATGGGAAAGTCACCCTCTTAGTGAGACCCCAGGGTTTTCTGCGGCAGTACACAGAGGACAAGTCCACAAAAAGGCAGAGGCTTGATCCCAGATGGTTCTGTAGTGCTTAATTTCTTTAGAAAATAAAAATTTGAGTAAATAGGACAAAATGTTAAGATTTGAAAATTACAGTTGTAGGTGTTATGGCTTGTATCTAGATGTCCCCCCAAAACCTTGGGTGCTTATGGGTGAGATTTTTCAGAGATGATTGGATCTAGGGGATGTGAGTATGGATTAAGGGTGTGCAATAACTTAGTCCCCTGATTGGTTTAGTATAGTGCTGGGGGTGGATAATGAGAAGGCCCACACTGGGAGCAGGTGGTACTATCCAATCAGCTTGTAGCCTGGATGGGATAAAAAGGAAGGCTCACCGCTTCCTGCATCCTGCCTGCTCTGCCATGAACTGTTTCTCCTCTGCCGTCCTCTCTGTCAGGCCACCCTGCCTTGGAGCCAGCTGACTGTGGACTGAAACCTCTACAAACTGTGAGCTGAAATAAACTTTTCTTCCTTTATCTTGTGGGTGTTGAGTATTTTGTCCCAGTAACTAACAGGAAAAGCGACTAATATATACGGCACAGGCATTGGTTTATTACGTTGCGTTGAATCCTTTGTAGTGAATTTGACCATTTTTGAATAAGAACAAAAGGAAAGGAAAGGTTTATTTTTGAACAGGATCTGAAGCCTTCTCCTGGACCCATCACAGCCACACTCAGTACAGTAAGAAAGAAAAGCAGCAGGAGGAATCCATCAAAGTTACATGTACTTGGGCTTGTAGGCATCCCCTCTCTGTGCCTCACTTCCCTCATCTGAGACATGGGCAGTGCAAGTACCTGCCTGGCAGGATGGTGGCAAGGATTAAAGGGGGCTGATGCTGCAGCTCCTGACACAAGAACATCACTCAGCAAATGCCGCTGTCTTCTGATCATTATGATTATTCTGCTCATTTCCTCTCCCACTTCCCCTCTTTGTTATCTTTATATCTATGACCGAACCCAGAGATGCTGCACTGAGCTGCATCCCCAGCACATTTATTTTTTTTATTTTGAGACAAGGTCTTTCTGAGTTACCCTGGCCAAGTTCAGATTTGCAATCCTCCTGCCTCAGCCTCCCAGAGTGCTGGGATTACCAGGGCACCGCATCCAACTAACCAATTGCTTCTGATCCCATCGCTTTGCCACAATGGAAGAGGAAAGTCAATACTCTCTTGGCTCATGGCCTTCTCTCAAGCTGGAGGTCAAACCCCAGAGCTTTTACAATAGAAGATGACCAACAGAGAATAAGCAGCAGCCAGGACTTCTTATGCCACACATTTAAAAACTGGGCCTCGACATTATACTAACAGAAAAGAGCCAGGGACAGAGACACAAGTCCTACATGGTCAAAAGATTTTGAGTGGTCTCATCACCAAAAAATGATAGATACTGATGATGGTTATGCTAATTACCTGGATTTGATTGCTGCATAATATACATGCTGTACTCTTAAACATAAAAAGCAAACAGAGTAAGTAAAAGTAGAAGCTAAGGGAGTGACTTCCTCAAAGTGGCACATCAGGCCGTGCCCTGGGCCCCTGTGACCCTCCTTTGGCTTTCAGGGACTTGGCAAGTCTCAGAGCTGGGTTGGTCTCTGCTCCCAGCAGCTCCACTAGGAGCCCTGCCCTCCTCGGTGGTCAGCTCTGAGCCACTGGCCAGGCTCTGGCTGTGCTCTGAGTCACACTGAGGAGGCCCTGACCCTGCCCTGCTCAGAGTCACCACAGTTGGGTCCAGAGTTGACCCTTGGAGCCCTGTGGGGTCCCATGTGACAATCCTGGTGCTGGGCCTCCGGGTGGCTGTTGCTCTTTTTTTCATGAGCTAAACCTCTGTTCCATATGGAAGAAGGAAACTGCGGCCACGTGTGCATTTCATAGTTTCCACAGTGACACAGGGGGTGGGGGGAGCTAGGGAGATGGTGGGAAGGCAGGGAGCCACCTTGGAGCCACTTCCTGGGATCCACTGGGAGTCAGACATTAGGCTGGGGCTGGGACGCCAGGTCTGCACTGCTGGGAAAGGCAGCCAGGTGACTCAGCTCATGCATGGTGTGTCCCAGGCACATGCCCAGGGGGCTCGTGGCTGTTCAAGTTGGAGTCCTCTGCCCATTTTTGAACAAAGTTCTTTTGCTTCTGTTCAGTTTTAGGAATTCTCTGTATGTTCTAGATATCAGCCCTTGTCATATAAGTGATATGGAAATATTTTTATCATTCTCTGTTGTGCAGACAATGAAAGGAAAATAAGAACATTATAAGCAACTTTATACCAATGAATTCAACAATTTGGTTGAGATGAACAAATTCCTTGAAAGACAAGCTATCAACATCTCTCAAGAAGAAGTAGATAACCTGGGTAGCTTTATATCTGCTAAAGAGACTTGATTTGTTATTAACAACCTCTGCCCCAAGAAACTTCATGGTGAGAATGTTTCACTGTTGAACTCTACCAAACATGAGGCAATAGCCCCTATCAACTCTGTGTGCACGCCCTCCTACCATTCTCTGCAGCCAGCGCTACCCCAAGACTGAAGTAGCCCTAGATGTTGCAGGAAAGGACAACCACAGACCAAAATCCTTCATAAACATCCTGCAAAAAATCATATCAAAATTTTGGAATCCAACAATATATTTTAAAAATATGTCATGACTAAATGGAGTCTACATTAGGAGTACAAGTTGGTTTAAAATTTAAAATGAACCAATAACAAATAAGGACAAGCATCACTGAGTCATCATTAATTCATGAAACACGTTTTACAAAACCCAAGTGTCACATCTGATTTTTAAAAATTCTTAGCAAACTCAGAATATCAAAACTTCCTCAATGTGATAATGATAATTCTAAAAATGTATAGTTGATACTCTAATTCATTGTGAAAATTAAGAACAAGGTAAAAATGTCCAGTTCCACCTCCCCTCTTCAACACTGTACTGAAGGGTGTAGTTAGTATAATACGGCAAGAAAAGGAAATAAAAGACATCCAGATAGAAGAGAAAAAACTTTTCGAGGTACAAAGTACATGGTCCTATATATAGAAAATCTGATAAAATTTAGTCAGAAAAGCTGCTGGAACTAATAATTTAACTTATCAAGATTGCAGACTAGAAAACCAATATACAAAATCCAGATGTATCTCGGTTAGTAATTAACAGTCAGAAATTAAAACTGAAAGTGCCACTTACAATGGCATCAAAAGTAAGAAATAATCATAGGAGATAGGTCTGCGAAAGTGTGTGAGATTATATATTGGAAAATATGAGAATTACTGAGAAATTAAAGAAAAATCTAAACAAATGGAGAGATCATCTGCATTGGTGGTTCGATAGACTGTTTGCAGTTGTGGAGGCTGAGTTGTTCAGGTGCCGTCCTCCTCAAAATCGTTCATAGAGGTGACGCCTTCCATTTCCGTTCCCACAAGATCCTTTGCTAGAAACTGACCCCCTGATTTCTAAATCCGTATATAAAGGCAAAGAGTTCAAAACACCAAATCAAATTTGAGAACAGAGTTAAAGGATCTACTCTGCTTGACTTAAGTACAAATCTACCTTAATGAAGAGTGCATTACTGCTGAAAATTTAGACAAGCAAACCAACAAAGTAGAATATAGTCTAGAAATAGAACACGTACATTTCTTGATACCTATCGCTCGGCAGATTTTCCACAAAGCCTCAGAAGCAATTCAACAAAGCAGGGGTGGTTTTCTCAACAAAAAGTGCTGGGAAAATTGGGCCTATTTGCAAAACAAATGGAACTTTGATCTTTATTTTTTACAATATTCATTGAACTGAATATAGGCCTGAATGGAATAGTTGAAGTCATTCAACATTTAAGGGGAAGAAAAACACTGGAGAAAATCTCTAGGGTCTAGGAAAAGATGTTTTAGATATGACACCAAAAGTATGATCCAAGAAAGAAAAAATGGGTGGATTATTCTTCATGAAAATATAAAGCTTCTGCTCTTCAAATGACACTGCTAAAGAGAAGAAACAAAGTGCAGACAGGGAAAAGGTCTTTGTAAAGCGTTTATCTGATACAGGCTTTGCATCTAGAATATGTGAAGAAAACTGAAGACTCAATGGTAACAAAACAAGAGACTCAATCTTTAAATGGTTAAAATAAAATTGAACAGGCACTACATCCAAGATGATAGATGGAAAGTAAATAAATGCTGAAAAGACACTCAACTTTATTAGTCATTGTGTGGTGCAGAACACACCAGCATCAAGTACTAATTTACCAGAGTCTCTGAAATCAAAGATATTGGGAGCACAAATTTTGACTAGGACATGCACCAACTGGAAGGCTCATAAACTGCTGGTAAGGATGTAAAAATTACACGATTGCTTTGGGAAATAAAAGTGTTTTAAACAGCTAAACATACATCTACTCTATGGTACTCTAAGGTACTCTATGGTACTTTAAAGTACTCTGTAGTACTCTAAGGTAATCTGTGGTACTTTAGGTACTCTGTGGTACTCTGTGGTACTCTAAGGTACTCTATGGTACTCTAGGTATTTAACCATAGGAAGTGAAAATATGTATCTGTACATAGATTTATACACAACTACTCAAAGCATCTTTATTTTTAATAGTAAAAAATTGGAAAAATCCAAATATCCATCAGCAGGTAAATGGAGAAGAATCAGCCATGCATCCAACCAGTGGAGCACTCTCAGAAATAAAAAGGGATGGATTATTGATGATTATACCGATGTAGATGAAAGTCAAAACAACTATGCAAGGGAAAGAAGCCAGGCCTACAGAATGTATAACGTATGGTTCCACTTATGCATAATTCCTGTGAAGATGCAACTTAATCTATGATAACAGAAAGTAAAATTACAGTCACCCAAGGCTGGAAGGGAATGGGAAGGAGATAGGAGGAGCAGGGGGAGGAATTTAGAAAGTGGAATCTTACAAAGTTGATCTCAAGAAGTCACAATTTGGGCTGGGGATTTAATTCCATGGTTCTGCCGCCTGCCTCACAAGTGCAAGGTCCTCGGTTTGATCGCTGATACCAAAAAAAAAAAAAAAAAAAAAAAAAAATGTTACGATTAGAATGGTGATTAGTGAAGGCTGCGGGGGAGAAGAAGGAGAGGGAGGTAGACCAGTGGGTTCCGGGTCAGAGGCAGGCAGGAGAAAGAAGTTCTGATGTTCTGTCAGTAGGGTGACCGTGAAATATTTCAGGGAAGCTGGGAAAAGGATTTTGACTGTTTTCACTACAAAGAAATGATGTTTGAGAGGGTAGGTATACACACCCTGACTTGATGATTACACAATGTGTGGAAATATCACTTGGTGTCCCATAAAAATATACAATTCTATGCCTTGATTAAAAATAAATTTTTAAAAATGTTTAAAAGGAGCCTAAATAAGGGGCAGTGGGGATAATGGATATTCATTCTCTACAGTAGCCATGATGGCTTCACAAGCGCATACAGTCATCAAACTCTGTCCAATCTTTTTTTTTTCATTAATCCATGCTCACAGTACATAGTGTTTACATTGTGTGGAGCTCAATCCCCTTCCCATTTGAGAAAGATCTGCCTTGCTACTTCCTATTATCTGTTTTTTATTTTGCCCTTTATTTATATTCAAGTTTCTCATATAAGAGAAACGATGCAATATTTAAGCTTGTGTGTCTGATTTATTTCACTTATTGTTACAGTCTCAGGTGCATCCATTTTCCCACAAATGACTCAAGTTCATCTTTCTACAAGCTCCCGACAGACAGAGCCTTAGTCCATTTTCACTGAAGACTTGTAATGAGAGGCAGAGCGGACCAGTCCATGAGAACCAAGTTCCTCTGAGAAAGACAGTCCCCTTACTGGGACAGTGGTCAGGAAGCCCTCTTGGGGAGGGGGCCCCAGGCCACCCAAGAGCTGGGGAAGCTGCGTGTGGGCAGCCAGGAGTACGATATGCTGGGGGGCTCACGATGTCGTCCTTTCCACTCCTGCCTTTTTTCCTAAATGCTACAAAACCACTGAAAGTTGGGCACTGGATTTCCTCTGTCCTGTGGGACCTGGCAAAGGGACAGAGCTGTGTGCATCAGGGCAACTGGAAGAAGGACACAGGATCTGAGCCGGGAGCTTTATAGATAGATGAGTTAGGTACAAGTATTATAGGTAGTCAGATAGGGCTGGGTCCTCAAGAGGGTCAGGGCGAAGGAGGGACACACCACAGCAGCACCAGAGACACATCAGCTGAAAACCAGGCCTCAAGACAAAGACAAGATGGCCAGACCTGCACACCCTCCAAGGACAAACACTGGGCCTGATGAAGTCTAGACAGACATCAACGCCCCACCCCAGTTGTGACCAGAGACCTCTGGACCCACCACCTCCTAGGAGAATCTTTGTTCTTTCCGTCCACTCTTGTCCTGTGATTTGTTTCCCATCTGGACCACCATTGCCTAAGGAACTGTACTTTCAACCTTACTGGATGTTCGTGGCTGTGGCCTGCTTTGAAAAACCCTTATACAACTTCTCTATAAAATGGGGTCCCCAGCCACCCAATCAGCACCCCTCCTGTCCCTCAGGAGCTTTCCTATCAACAAATATCTTCTTACTTTTAACCTCCATTGCTCTATTCTTTGATTTCTAGAGAACAAGAGCTCGACGTATCATACAGCTAACAGGTTGGGAGGTGTAATGTTTCATATTTCATTTCTGGTGTCATTTCTCGCAACAGGGTGATGCAAAACTGGGGTTAGCAGGCTGCTTGCTTTGCGATTTCCTCCTGGAGGCCCTGAATTGGGGTTCAGAGTAATCCTAGTGGGTCCCACCCACTGCGAGGCACCCACACTGCGATGCCAGTGTGAGTCTGAGTGAAGCTTTGAAAGGGTTGGGAGTTGTCCAGGTTGCAACACTGAGGAGCTAGGGCCCTTGCTCCTTCTGCTTCTCTTTTTCCTCCATGAGCTCTGTGCTCCTGAAAGAGGGAGATCATTATATTCTTCATGGTGAGGCATAAATATTAGAAAGAAACACTAGAAAAGAGTAACAGCCAGTTCCTCCCCATCCCAGTTCACTACAGGGAGAAACCAGCTTCTCCTAAGGCTGGGTAAAGTGCCCTTGGCCTCAGCACCCTCCTGGAATCCTGGGGTAAATGGCTTGGGATTTGGGGACCGGTCCTCTGGGAGTCTGGGGGGACCCAGCCAAATAATCAGGGCATTCATTTGAGGGCCCTTTGTTTGCTGTTTCTGTGCAAATTAGCAATTAGCAGGGGCTGGCGCTGGGCCACCTCGCAAGGCCAACTGGCAGCACGTGTCGTTTTGTTCTTGGCTGGGGACCTGCAGGCTGGGTGGCAGGGAACGGGGCATAGTGAGGCCCCGACCAGAAGCATCAGGGTCTTCTACCTATCAGACTGCCCACTGGGTGGTGGTGGCATGGTGCCCAGGACCCCCCGCAGGCTCCCGCATTGGCCGGTAGGATACGAAGCAGAGTGAGTAGCAGAAACTCTGAGACCCTCAGTTCTACCTCTGCCACTACTGAGGCAAAGTGCAGGAGAATGAGGGCTTTGCTTATGGCCTTCCAAACTCTTCTCCACCTTTCTAATTCAAGGTGGTTTCCGTAAACAGGAGGCTCTCAAACTTCAGGGAGTCTCAGGCTGCCCTGGAAGCCTTGTGGAACAGATCCTGGAGCTACACCCTGGGTTTCCCATTAACCACTGCAGAGATGCTGATGCTGGTGGTCCTGGAACCACACTTTGAGAACCACTGCCCAGAAACATTTTCCTCAAGATAAGGAGAAAAAGTGGTTCCTTCCTTTATCCATATGCAGAGAGAAGCAGAACCTAAGCATGGACCAGCAGGAAAAATGGGGGAAGGGTAGGCAAAGCATTTTATTGCCATCAAAAGGAAAGTCAGACAAATGAGGATTCCTGTAAATGATCTATTTCAGCCAGTAAGGAAACTAAAATGAATCAGGGCCTTGGCAGAGAACTCACTGTGTGTTTGTGGAAAACAGGAGGAACAGATTGAAGCAAATTGAACTATTTGCTGATGATCTCTGTGGAGCATATGAAAAAGAATCAACTTTACAGGAGCCGGGACAGTGGGGCACAGGTGAGGAATGTGCTCCTTCTTCCAAGGGCTGCTCCCATGGCCAATTAAGGCTCAAGATTTCCCCACCTCCTTCTCATTCCCAGTCCTCCTGGCACCCGAGGAACAGCACAGGTGAGCCACAAAACTTCAGTTCTGTTGGAAATGGCCACCCAGACCTAAAGTCGTTAGACTTATTTAGCAAATAAAAAATACAGGGTGCCCAGTTAAATTTGAATTTCAGGTAAACAACAATAATTGTTTGGTCTACGGATGTGCCAAATATATTGCAGGAGTGCAGTTAGGTGGAAAAGCTTTATCTGGTAACACTCTCCAGCTCCAGCTCCTGCTCCTGCCATGTCTGTTGAGCTAGGTGTGACCCACAGACCAGCCTACTCCACTTGGTTACTCCAAAAGCCACTTCCCCTCTACCGCACGTGTCTGTCCCAGGAGACTCTGGGAAATGTGTCCTTGTCCCCTGATTCACACACATGTGTGGGGCTCCATAGATAACCTTGAGTAGAGGCAGCCTGGGCCTGGAGATGCCCTGGTCTTGGTTTTCCCTGCGTGGAGAGTAGCTCAGAGAAGTGGTAGATCAGTGCAAAGACTGCAGACCTGGGCTTTCATCCTGTCTCAGTCACCCCCCACCCCAGCTCTGTGAGCTCGGCAAGAGGCTTGGCTTCTCTGAATCCCAGTTTGCTCATCTGAAGAATGGGATTAGCCTTGTTTACCACTTCCATTCTCTGGGCTGCTGGGAGACTGAAGTAGAGTGACAGGTGATGGCCAGGGGCCGGGATGGGCCGGTCAGGCTCTGGTGAGTCCTGGGGTCTCAGGAATGCATGAGAATGGCAAATCCCTGAGGCAACTGCTGGAGGAGCCAGGCCGGGGGGCATCTGGGCTTTGCTAGGTCTCAGGAAAGCACTGCAACCCGCCTTCCTGGGATGTTTCAGGATCAACCATTGGTGCCACTGTGTTAAGAGCGCCCCTTATCCTGGGGACAACAGACCATTAGTTTAATTTGTAAGATAATTTATTCAGATTTTGTTTCATCTGCATTACTCCCACTGCCAATACAAACTATACAAATAATCATGGAAAATACAGAGATGGATTTATGAGACACCCCCATCCTCACATTTAACCAAAAGAGAACAGTGTGTGATCATCAGAGCTGCAGACAGTTTCAGAAGCAACTGCAAACCCAGGAGCATGTGTGAAGTTTCAGGTTAGTGATTACTCTCTGTCTTCATCTACTTATCTCTCACCCACCATGTCCTGTCACTATGGTGTCCACTGTGGCCTCACAGTCTTTGGGTCCATCCTACCTTAAGACAATACTGTGAACTCCCGGAACTCCTGGGAATTAACCCACCCCTTCCTCCGCAGATGCCTTAGAGGAATCACAGTCTCTCTGTCCCCCCAGATCCCCAAGCTATTTCTGGGTTACAAAGCCTCAGTCCCAGGTACGGATCAAAGCAGAGTTGGAAGAAAGCACCTTCACCCTGTCAGAGGAGGAGTTGGTGGAGACACAGCTGGGGCTGCCTTCTGTGAACTGAGTGCCAACAGCAGCCTCTGGGGTCCGGTCCAGATTCCCCGGGGTTCCCTCACCAGAGTGGGAGGAGCAGAAGAGATCACAGCGTGGCTGAGTAATGAAAAGCTTGACGGTTTACTCCAACATAGCAGGCCATGGCAGGGCGCGAATGAAACCCTCTGCTTTGTTGCTTTGTTTTCCTCGTTAAAATTCAACCCAGACCCTGGGGTTTTGAGGAATTATAATGTTCTCAGCACTGTAAGAGAGAACACAGAGGCTGGAAAATGGGCTCTGAGACTTAGACCCTACAGAAATCATCCCAAAGAAGGGCTTTGGAGACAGAAGGGGGTTCGCAGCCAGGCTCTGCCAGGCTGTGCAGGAGGAAGAGTCCTGCCTCCTGGTTTGGGACAGGGACTTGCCCAGCACATGGATCTGCTGTGCTGCTGAGAAGGACACGTCATGTGTGCAAAGCCCCACACACAGAGTTCCAAACACACAAAGGTGCTGGGAAGAGATGCAGGGCTTGTGATGATATCAGGGGAAAGCTTGTGAGCATGCGCAAACATTTGAGGTACACTCTGCGACGCAGACATACCACACCTTCTCATTACTCTAATATCCTAAGATCCTTTGTGACCTGTTGAGATCTCAAGATCTTCTGACATAAGGAAAATAAGAACATAACAAAAAGAACCCACTCTGGTGAAGTAGTTGGTGTCTGCCAGACATTGTGACAACCACGGGCACGTACCACCCACTTCACTTAGTCCTCTCAGGAGGGAGGAAAAGGAAATGTAGAGACAGGTTATAAAGATTTCTGTGCCTGCATTTAAGAGGAGCAAGGTAAGGTATGGGGGATCGGATATCTTGCCCAAGGCCAAACTAGTAAGAGGGGACTTGAACCCAGGCAGTCCCTCTCAGAGTTGACATTCTGAAGCACTCTGGTCTGGGATGTGGGGCTCCTCCGCCCTTCACTCTCATTGTATGTTCATTGGACTCCTTGATGCAAATGCAAAGGAACCTTGCTGGCACATTTGTTGCAATGAAGCAATAAAACACTAGGTCCTGAGACAAGATGTGCAGAGGGCCAATGTAGTTTAGTGGATTTTACAATAAAAATTTCATCAGCATAAAACAGTAAACAGATGTTATATTCATTGAATTTAACTGAGCCTCTCAATATTCTTCTTCCGTATGGCCATTCTCTTGCCGATCAAGCTGCTTTCTAGGAGAAGGCCAGCCAGTAGAAGTCAAGTAATTAGAAATACGGTTCTTATTCTAAAAAGAAAATGAGAGATTGTGTAAGAAGAGCTCAGTGTGCAGAAAGGGAGTGTATTAGCCAGCCTTCCCATAGCTGGACACAATAGCCAACACACAAGTGAAAGGAAGAGAGATTTAATTTGGCTCAGTTTCAGGGGATTCAGTCCATGGCTGCCTGACTCCAAGGCAGGAGCATCATGGTGGAAGGAAGCACATTGTAGAGCCAGCTGTTCAGTTCATAGCAGCCAGACAGCACAGCAGGGGAACAGTGCCAAAGAGGAAGAATAGAAGTAGATCCCAAGGCCCTATCTCCATGATCTACCCAGACATACCCAGGAGTGTGTTCCACCAGTTCCCCAGGCAGATCCCAAACCCAATCAAGTTGACATACCATTCCAATCACCACACCCACCCCCTTGTGTGTAGTGGTGGAGTAAGCATTCCTGGTTTACTTTTTCTAATTATTAAGACAGAATACCCGACATCTACAAGTTAAAGGAAGAAAGGTTTATTTTGGGTCCCAGTTTGTAGAGGTTTTAGTCCATTGTTGGCTGGCTCCAAAGCAGGGTAGCATAGCAGAGGAGCATAGCAGAGGAAAAACAGTTTATGGTGTTGCAGGCAGAAGGCAGCAAACAGCAAGCAGGAACAGCAAGCTTTCCTTCCCTCTCTCCCTTTATCTTCCATCCAGGCTATAAACCTATTGATTGGTTCCACCCACACCCAGAGTGGGGCTTTCATTATCCACACCCAGAACTATGACAATTTCAATCAGTGAGCTAATTTAATAACCTGCACCCTTAATCCCAGCATCATATGCCTAGATCCAACCAGCTCTGAACAACACCACATATAAGCAAATGAGGCTTTGGAGGGGACATCTAGATATGAGCCATAATAATTCCCATTCCAAAAAGGAGGAATAGGGAAATAGAAAAGAATTAGACCAAAGTAAGACTGAAATATAGCAGAGAAAACATTAAGTCCTACAGATCTGTGTCCAGTATCTGGAGCACGTGGTGGCAAAATGTGAGCTCCAGAGGGCTTGGGGAGTCTCAACGCGCTGTCCTTGCTGATTCCAGCTAAAAGGGCCTCTCTCTCCAGGGGCTCTATTCATGGCTGACAGCTCTCCTTGACACATGTCCCACATTCCTGGCATCACTAATGCCCTGCAGTCTCCACCGCACCTTTCACTTCATTCCCACAGCTTCCCACACTGTCCTCTCAGGGGTTCCTCGCCTGACCTTCCAGACCTTTTCTGAAGTCTGGGTGCCGGCCTCCCTAGTCCCACCGCTTTCCCACTCTGCATGCCAGTGAAACCAGCATCGCGATGATGATATCAATCACTTGTCATTGCTGGGGGTCATAATCAGGCTCTCTTGGACCATGGCTGCAGCAGGCTCTGAGTGTCGGATGGCTGCACTACAGTGCAGTGAATCTCAGGAAACCGATTCCCTGTGGCTCTTCTGGAGCTATGGTCCATGGGCCATCTCTCAAATAAAGACTTTACACTTCTGCACCATTGAGCCTCTGATGGGTGGGCTCTTACTGATTCCTGAGATGCACTTAAGTTGTCTTTCTGTCCCTATACAAAGTATTCAGTTTCATTTAATGGTATTACTCTCTTCACATCTTACTTGGCCCCAACTTTACACATATTTCCTTTTGAACCAAAATTAACTTTTTAAAATTTTCTTGCTCACAGGAGCATGGGGGAAAAATGAGAACCAAGACCTGTCTTGTAAAGGTACAAGTTCCCAATAATGAATGTAACTGTACTTTATACCTAAAATGTACCAATAAACTCAATGAGGAAAAAAATATTTTCTTATTCTGCCTTTAGCCCTTTCTTCTCACTATAAATCTAAAAGCAGCCAGCAGTACCCATGACACAGTCTGAATGTTTGGGGTGCTTTTGAAATTTCATTTGATAAATCAATTTGTCCACTGTCTTCATCTCGTTCTTTTGCAAAGTCCTGCAAAATATAGAGAATGTTTTCTTCCAGAATTTAACAAGCATAGTTTCTAGTCAAACTGCCAATTTGTTCTCATCTGAAGCCTCCTGAGCCTGGCCTTTACTGTCTTTACACAGTAGCCAACACCCACAACTTAAGGGGAGAGAGGTTTAATTTGGCTCATGTTTTCAGGCAATTCATCAATTTGCGGTTACCTGCCTCCAAGGCAGAAGCATCATGGTGGATGGTTGTGATGGAGGAAAGCTGCTAAATTATGGCAGCTGGGAAGCAGAGTAGGGAAACAGGATCAGAGAAGAAGGAGCAAGGGACCAGACACAGACCCGGATGCCATGTCTCTGTGATCCACCCAGCCATACCCAGAAGTGTGCTCCACCAACCACCTGGCCATATCTCAAGGCCAATCAAGTTGGCATTCCTCCCTAACCACCACAGAAAAGAAATCAACCAATGGACCTTGGAGTCAGCTAACCTGGGTTCAAATCCAGCTCTGCCACCAGCAATAAGCCATTGGCTTCAACCTGCTGTATTAGTCAGCTATGGCTGTGGAACAAAGCACAACAGACTCTGTGGCTCCAACATCAGACAAGTGTTCTCTCGCGGTTCTGGAGGCCAGAAGTCCAAGATCAAGTTGTTGGCAGGACTGCCTTTCCAAAGGTGCTCGGAGCCAAACTCTCCTCACATTGGTCTCCGGGTCAGAGGTGGACAAAGTCAGAAATGGAGAGACTGTCAACCAATGTTGACTGCATGTTTCCTGTAGATGGTTCGAAATTCTAAATCACTTAATTTAATTCCATTGTATGAGTGAATGAGTTTGGAGCTAATTCTTGTTCTTTACTCTGCACTCATATAAGTGAATGATCTCTACTATTCTTGTCCTCATTTTAAAGAAGATGAAGCTAAGGCACAGAGAAGCCAAGTAAACTGCCCAGCATCCAGTAGCAGTGAGTAGTGAAGCCAGACCCAGTGCTCCAGTGCAGACCATGCTGTCTTAGGAAGCGAGCTGGTCACCAGGCAGAATGAGCCTGGTCCTGTGCAGGGCCCAGCTGTGTGTGAGAGAAGCATCTCTTTGGCCCCCAGCTGCCCACAACTGCCAGAACCAGCATCGCACCCCAGGCTGCTTCCCTTATACATGGGGCCAGCCAACCGGAAGGAGCCCGTGAATCCATTTCCTGTTTGACGGCTCGGCCATCCAGCTTGTCCTTGTCCTGGAATGGGCTCTTCTTTGCCAGCCACAGTGCTTCTGTGCTCAGCCGTGCTTGTGGTAAAGCTCCTCTGGAGGGCATCGGTCCCATGGGCAGCCGCACAATGGCAGAGCGAAAGCTGCTGTGTGAATGTGCTGTGTCCCCAGATTGCCAGCCTTCAGGAGTGAGGCCTCGACCTTCTCCTGTTGCTCAACACCCTCTCCCAGGCAGAGGTGATAATGAGGCCTGGTCTCTCCCCGAAGGAGCTGTCAGGGCCCCAGCTTCACAGCCCTGCGCAGCTTGGCGAGGTGTGTGTGTGTGTGTGTGTGTGTGTGTGTGTGTGTGTGTGTCACAGAGAGAGAGACTGGGAGACAGAGAGGGCAAGAGAACAGAGACTGGGAGACAGACCCAGAGACAGAGCACTTCATGACAAACTCGAAGTTGGCTGTGACCTCGCTGAGTAACCCCAAAATGAAGGTCACATGCATTTTTGGAGCTCAGTTTTCTCATCTGGAAAATCAGGAGTCTGGATTATAGCAGCATTTTCCAATTGGAAAAATTCTAGAAACTTCTGGATGTGCTTCCTTAAGGTCCTGGGAGACAGAGAGAGGGGTGGGGGGGGGGGTTCTAGGGGTTCTATTCCAGAAACCCCTTCCTCATCCAGAAGAATGTTCACTGGGTCCGGCCCGCTGTGGCGTGCTGCGCTGAAAGCCAGGGTACAGAGAGCCACTGAATCTACTTGTCCAAAATTTTGCTCCACGGAAAATTGCAAAGATCTTAACAGGAGTTTCTGGTCACTGATTAAGCAATCAAATAACAAGTCTCTAATGCCAGTTTCTGCCAGGGAAAAGCCAGAACCAACCAACGTGAGTTGGAATCCCACCATCTCTTCAGGCCCCTGTCAGCCATGGATACAAATGCCTCCCTCAGAACTTCCAAGGATGAAGGAGCCGGCATCTGGAAATGTCACACACCTCCGGGGCCATCGGTAGCACACAATTTTCTCTTCCCTATGATTACCAGGGTTTGGGGGCTTGACTGTGTCATGGAGAATGAAGATAAAGACTTTGGGTTTGAAGAATTGTTTTACTTGGCTGCAGAGAAACGACAATTACTGCACCAAATGTGGCTCTAAGTGTGTGATAGGGGGTTGCTGAAGGAAACACACCCTGCCTATCTGTGGAGATGAGCAGTTCCTTGTCAAATCCGGTGAATTTCTAGCTTCTCAGATTTCCTTTTCTCCTAAATATCTTTCTAGTGCTCTCTTTTGGAAATTAATTTTACACCTGCAGCCATCCAAAGTGTTTCTATGTTAAAAATGTGCTTGGGGGCCGAGGGTGTCACTCAGTGGTACAGCGCTTGCCTAGCATGCCGGAGACCCCATCCCTAGCACCACAAAGAAAAGAAAACAACAACACCTGGTTACAATACACAGCAAGATGCAAGGTATGTGTGAATGAAGATAAATTATGAGACTGAAATTCCATTTTCCTCCTTAGAGGGAGCCACTGTCACCTTCCCTCCGAGAACCCCGACTCTTGCTGTGCATTAGTACGTATGCTGCAATGTAAGGGTATGGATGATGCTTACAACCTAAAATAACAAATAACAATAATAGTAAGTTTCTGTTGCCCAGACTGGCCTTTCTGTCCTTCTGTAACATTGTTTTGGAATCACAAGCACCAGCTCTGTCTCTTGGAATTCAAGAGACCCACACGGGACTGCCCCAGAGGTGCTTCCAAAATTGCAAAGCCCACGCTCTTACTGCCAAGACCCTTACTAGGGGGTTTAACATGGTGCCACGACTGTGTGTCACCCAGGAGTGTTTACAGAGCCCTGTGGGGTTTGGGACAATGTCTCCAACCTGTAGGCAGACACGCTTGCTTCCCTGCACATAAACCAAACCTTGAAATACCATCGTATTTATTTGCACAATGGGTTTCCTAAAAAAGCAATGTGCCCTGTTCAGTGTTTTCCTTTCCTTGCTTAAATGCCCTGTTCTGAGCAGAAAGAATCTGCAGTCAGCAGGATGCAAAGGGATTTCCAGGGGTCTGGCAACCGGGTGGGATCTCTAGGCCTGGCCAGGTCAGAGTTAGAGAGCCTGGCTGTCTAGACCAGAGCTCGAAGACCACCTCTGCACCCCCATGCACCCCGCCTCCATGGAGATGCTCCCCATGCTCTCCGTGGTCCCTCTTGATTGTCCCTCAAAGGGATTCTCCTTCCAGCCCTGGCACACCCAGTTCAGACCCCATTCTCTGGTCGGGGCAGCCTCGCACCAGCCCACCTGCCCTGCAGCAGAGTCCTCTCTGGGAGCCAAGACCTAGCACATCTTCAGGAGCTTCTCACTGCCCTTGGGTGCAGACCAGGTCCTGAGTGTAGAAGACAAAAGGCCTCTGCCAATCAGCTTCAGCTTTCCTAGTGGCCTCATCACCCCGAGAGGCTGGCATGGGACCCTTCAGCCCCGTGGGGCCTCTGTGCCTGGCTCCCTCTGCCTGGGCCTTCAGCCTCACCTGCGGGTCATGGATTCTGAGTAGAATTTGACCCCGGGGTAGCTGACTGCAGTCTTGGGCCCCAAGCTTCATTAAGCATTCTGCTGTCCCCAGCTTGCAATTCCCTTTATTTTGTTTTACTGATAGGTGTATTTAAACAAGACAGACTAGTATACTGAAAAAAATATAAAAAGAAGCTACACATTTCCTTGTGTAAAGCCACACTGTATGGAAATTGGAATGCTGCTCAGCATAGTGGCTGGAATTAAATAGCACAACTCTGAAAAATCGAAACAATGCCCTTTTTATTAAACCCAGGGCCTTGCACATGCTTGGCATGCACTCTCCACCGAGCTATATCCCGGACTTTTATTTTTTCTTTTGCGACAAGGTCTCACTAAGTTTTCTGTGCTGACCTCAAACTTGTGATCCTCCTGCCTCAGCCTCCCAAATAGCTGAGGTTATAGGTGTGCATCCATAGGTGTGATAAATGGCAAACATTTAACAACTTCTGACAGATCTCAACAGCTGAACTTACCACGTCCGGGAGATTTATATGGTAAAGTGTAAGCTTTAACACATTTGGTTCAAAACTTTAATAGATGCTAAGAAAAAAATATATGACATAACTCACATTTAGCGTCTCATGAGGAAGTGAAGGCGTATGTCACTGTAAATATCACACATCAGATTTCACCACCAAAAAAGGGTGCCACGTTCAGCCCATCTTCCTGAAATGAATTTTCCAATGATTGAAACCTCTGGGATGAAATCTGCACGTTTTGTCTGAGTCTGTTTGTGAATGAAATCCAGGTGGTGACGGGACGTGCAGGCGAGCGGAGGTGGGGCTCACATGTGCCCCCTGCTTCGGCCACCCTGTCCCCAGGGGTGCAGGACTTCCAGAAAGCCCACCTGCTGAGCTCAGCAGCTCCCAGCCTGGGAGGTGACCGTGTGGCATCCATGAAAAGGCAGTGGGCCACACCCTCCTTGCAGCCAGCCCCGGGCCAGTGTGCAGGGCAGCAGTTTCCCGAGAGGCAGGCCTTGTGGGGCCTAGCGGGGCCTTCTCCCCTGACACTGACTAGGGTGACAGAGCAGAAGGGAAAATGGGCACCCGAGTCCCTGTGTCTTTCTGTGTTGACAGAATGCACTCGTGCCAAGAGGCGAACTAGAAACAGCTCAGGTCTACATGTTCGGAGTTTTAAATTTGTCTCCAAATACATGCAGACGACAGGGCGTGGGTTTGCTGTGCACAGTGTGACCCTCTGAAGCACATATCTGTTGTGCAGTGGTTAAATCTAGCTACTCAGCATGTGCATGAGCTCACACAGTTACAGCTTTTGAGGGGAGAAACTTGTTTCTCTGTTTACATCTTTCAGGAATGCAGTGTGTCATCGTTAAATGACAGCAATCGCCTCCTAACTGCTTTTAAGAAGCGTATTCAGATTCTGATTCGAGAAAAGCCCTGGAAGTTGAAGATCCTGTTTGACCTCAGCCTGAGTTATTTCATGACAGCCTCTGCCGGTCTGGCCCTGGAATGTCCCCGATGCCAATGTGCTAAAGGCTCAGTCCCCAGCTTTGTGCCGCTGGGAGGTGGTAAGACCTTGAGGGGAAGCTCGTGGGCCTCTGGGTGTCCCTGGGGAGGAGTCGGGCACCACTTCCCTTCTTGCTGTTTGGCCTCCTGGCCTCCTCAACGAGCGGCGTCCTCTGCCCTGCGCTGCTGCCATGATGTTTACCTTGCCAGGGACCCAAAGCGCTGGAGCCGACTGTCCAGGGGACGAAACACTGAAACTGGGACCCAAATGAGTCCTTTCCCCTTTTAGGTTGATTTTTCTTAGTATTTGCTAGAGTTCTGGAAAGCTAACGTGGTGGCTCTGCTAACAAGGACACTAGTGCACACTACACACTTGTCGCACTTGGAAGACAGGAACTCATGGGTGAAAATCACAGCCAGAGAGAGCTCACATTTCCAGGGTGCGGAGCCAGTGACCACAGGAGAGGTCTGAGGTGGAACTCTGTCTTCCTGGACCCGTGTGCCTCTCCTGGCTTGCTTGTTGTTGGTGGTGATGTCTTGTCATCTCCATGATTTTTTTGTTTTTTTTGTCTTTTTCTGATCAGTCCCATATCTAATGTTGTAGGTGGTAGGTCTGTTTCTACTGTCTGTTATTCTGGATGGTCTTCCCTCATGGAGTCTTTTTTCCTTATTTTCCCAATTACATTAATTAAATGAGGGAACAAATGTTCCCAGAGCCAACCAATGCTGTGCTTGTGTTCCAACCAGCAGGAAGGGAAAACAGAGTGTGGGAGTGGTACAGCTGTCCCTCTAGGGCTTGTGCAAATCACGTCCCCAACTCTTTGGCCAAACCTGGGCCAAGTAGTCACAGTTGGCTGCAAACAGCACTTTGAGATGTAGTCTTCGCTGTGAAGGTGGCCGTGCACTCAGCCAGAAAGCCAGGCTCCATTACGATGGGGAGAGAGGAGAAGGGACATCAGACTAGCCAGCAGCCTGCCACCAGCCAGGACGCATAAGTCACTGGAAACAGACTCAGCCACTCCGCTGGGGCCCCAGCCCACGGGGCTCAGCTCCAGCAGTGAGGAATGAGGATATGGGGCTGGAACCAGGAAAGCTGGAAGACCAAGATGCTGGGGAGTAGCAGAACAGAGAAACAATCTCGGGATAATTAGGACAAGCAGCTAAATGTGATGTTTAATGCCAGTCGTAATGAAAGAGCAAGTTTTCCACTGCAGTTGTTCATAAATTCAAAACAGCTTCAGTGAAAGAGAAACAGCTTGGGAAACCTCTGTGAATATAAATATGTTCACCCTGTGTGTGTGTGAGTGTGTGTGTGGGGTGTGGGTGTTTATAAGGAGAAAGAGGGGGGGGGAGAGAGAGAGAATGAATCAGTCTGCCCAGCCTAGAATAACATCAGAGTTAGATTATGACCCCTAATGAGGGACTGTGTTGATTCTAATGAGAAAAGTTACCACATTGTACTTCACGTGTTTGTAGCTCTTACTTTATGCCTGTATTTATGTCTGCCAATTACAGAGCCATTGTGCAGCCATTGAAATAAAAGCAGCCCTGGTGGGTGATCTCTTCTCTCGTCTGCCCCTCAAAGATAGAGCCACCCACAGTTCCAAGGACACAGACCCAGCAAAGACCTGGCTTCTCCCCAGGGTTGTGTGTGCCACCCCGGAGGGGGGACCACTGGGACTGCCCGCTGTGTGCAGTCACACCACCGGTCGAAGGACTGTGGAGCCTCCCACCTTCGTGCCCAAGCCACACGGTGCTTCTGTCCTGTCCAAGCAGCCTGATCAGAAAAACAGACTCTGGAGAAAGGCTGTCCTGGGTTAGAGTTCATCCTCTTCTGCCTTCTATTGCTGGGAACTTGGGTAAAGAGGCTTCCCCTCATGTGTGAGACTGTTGTGGGGAAGAAACCTGAGCCTAGCAGGGGTGGATGGTGGTCAGAGCAGCTGGTCGTGGCCCAGGTAGCCCTGCCTTTAATCTTGGCTCTGGAATCTACAGGGTGACACCATCCTCATTTGTTCAGAACTGCAGGTTTCCCGGGCTGTGAGATTTCAGGGCTAAAATAACAAACCAAGATACTTGGCCACTCTACTACCTAACACATGATCCTTGATAAGTTGATCAACGTCTCTGAGCCTCCGCTTCCTCATTTCTAAAAGCAGCAAATGTTCACCTTGAAGAGGGCCACAAGTATTTCAGTCCCTTTCTCCTAGTTGGGACAAAATACCCAACATCCCTAACTTAGAGGAACAGAGGTGTATTCAGTCCACGGTCAGCCCAGGCAGGAAGGGCATAAAGAGGGTCTGGCTAAAGGAAGTGGCTCGGATCATGGTGTCCAAGAAGCAGGAAATGAAGGGAGGAGCCAAGGAGGGAGACAAACCCCCTTCCAGGCCACGCCCCATAGGCCGGCGCTAATCAAGCTCCGCCTCCTGCACGTTCTGCTGGTGAACTCGTTAGTGAATGAAACCAAGTACAAGCTCCCCATGATCCAATGGGAAGGTGTCAGAGGAGCCCCAGCCTCCAGGGTGGCCCTATCTCTGGCCCCGTGTGTGCCCTGGGTGTCCTCATGCCCCTCCAGCAGGCTCAAGGCCTTGAGTCAACAATGAGTCTCTGCTCCCCGCCCCCCTGCCTGTGGTCTTGCTTATTAGGACCATTGCCCGGCTCTGCACCCCTCAGGTAACACCAAGAATGACCTTGCCTTCTTGCTCCTCAATTGCATCCAAGTGTGCACCCTAAAATCAATGACCAAGAAGGAAAAAAGCCAGATGCATGCAGTTGTTTCTTTGTGGAATGAAAAACACGCACCCTTCATTCCAAGTCGGTTGCTTCATAACCTAGTGACTTCATCCGGGCACCCAGGCTCCCAGGAAGAGGCTGAGGCCAGCACTTAGACTCAGAGGTGTGAATTCTCAGGAATGTGGGTGCTTCCTCCAACCTTCTGGGTTCTTCCCCCATGAGCTCCTTCCTCTTTGCAGTCAGCGTGGGTAACACACACTTGGATTCACATCCTGACTGCAAATTTGAGACAGGGAGGGCCTTGCTAAAGGCAAGATGCCAGCGCATTCTTTTTCTTTTCCTCACAAAGAAAGGAGCGCACAGATACTCACTATGGGAAGCTGAGCTTGGAGCTAAATCTGGGCTCTGGGTCTCTTCTTGAGGGAAGTCTTAGACAAGAACTTTCAGGCTGGGGTCACCTTCCAGAAGTTACCAGAGCATTGCTCCTGCCCGAGCAGAGGCTCCTGAGCCAGGACAAGAGTCTGAGGTGGCCCAGATGTGGGGACACATGTGGACCTTCCTTGCTGAGGTGTTCTGTAGGGCTGCTCCTCAGGAGTGAGCCCACCTGCTCCAGTGTCCCCCAGACCTGGATGGTACCCCAAGTCCACACCCAGAGGCACATGGTGGGCTGAGACCAGTGCGAGCCTTCAGCCTTAGAGATGAGAGTAGTGGCCTCTGTTTTAGTCAGGGCCACAGGGAAGGGCTGCTGTTGGAGTAAACTTGGAGCTTGGTTGGGATGGAGGGAGAGAGTCCCAGCTACTTACAATAGACCGTTCCTTCTGCACACTGTGTCAGGGAAGTGCCAAGCCGGACATGGCCTCTCAAAACTTTCATGACAGCAGACGAGGTGGCCAAGCGGTGGCTGTCAGGACCTGGCCCATCCTCGGCCTGCCTGTGTCAGCTACTTTTCTCACTGAGACAAAATTCCAGACCCCCAAAGTTAAACCCGAGCCATAACATTGCCCTGGGGCTTCCCAACACACTCACAGCTGCCAGCATCTCTCAGCCACAGGGCCATGCACCAGGCAGGACCCCAGAGCTTCTAGGGCATCAGCACTTTAGATGTAAGAGTCAGCTGTCCCATTGTTGGCCACGGTACCCAACACCCACAACTTAAAGGAGGAGAGGTTAATCTGGCTTGTGTTTTAAAGAGAGTCAGTCTGTGGTAAATTGACTCGAAGGCAGGGACATCACGGTAGAAGGGCTTAGTGGGGTAAAGCTGCTTAGTTCATAGCAAGCAGAGCAAGGGCACAGTGCCAGAGAAAGGGGCCAGGAACCCAATATGGACCCTGAGGACATGCCCCCATGACCCTCCAGGTACATCCAGAAGTGAGTTCCACCAGTGCCCTGGGTTGCTTCTAAGCCAATCAAACTTTACCGTAACATGAACTGTGAAGCTTTTTCTCTTTTAGTACTGGGTATAGTACCACTGGCAACAGGACTAAAACCCTTAACAGTGAGACTCTGACACCCAGCGAAAGCTCACCCCATCCTGAAACAAAGGATTCCATTTATAGAGATCCACAGCTCTCTCCTGGTTGGCGGTCATCAGTCAGCAACAAACCTCTTGAGACAGCAACAAACCTTCTGATGCACGGCGCATTCACTCCTCCAAATGATTCTGGATCTGACTTCTCTACAAGATATGCATAGACCTCATTAGCTCCTTATCTAAAGCTAAAGTCCTCCACAAACCAGAGGGAAATGGTTTTTGTTAAACTGCGACTTTAAACATCATTTTAAACACAATGCAGGCACTCCCAGAAGATCTACAAGGTGCTAAATGATCCAAAAAAGACATTCTTTAGATAATCACATTTGCTCCCTAGACCCTTTTCCCACATCCTCAAACCCTTATAAAAACCCCACTCTCGCTCAGACTGCACTTGGAAGCATGCCCACGGTCCCCCTTGGCAGCGGATCTGACCTAAATTCCCTGTCTACTGCTAAAATTCCTCCTACCGTCTGCATCACAGCCTTCCATGTGTATCTCGCACAGCAGTGGGGATTGAACCTCGGGCCTTCACACTGAGTGACACCCCCAGCTCTCCTTTTATTTTTTATTTTGACATAGGGTCTTGCTGAGTGGGTGGGGTACCCAGGAGACTCATCACGGCATAGTGTTAGCATTGTCATTGTGAGGCAATCCTAACACAGCAACATCATCTCTGCCCAAGACAGACCCCTTCTACCACCATCTCCTCTGAGCCTGGTGCCACCTGATAAGGTGGGAAGGGGTGTTCTTCCCTAGTATTTTGTCCACAGGGAGTGCAGGAGGCAGATCTTCTGGGTGGGTGCTGAGCCAGCGTCCCAGTGGCTGCCCCCGCTGGAAGATTCTTACATGGACTGAACCACCAGGGGTCTAAGTCCAGAAGATATGGGACGTGCAGTCTTCCCAAAGGCTGGAGCAGGCAGTGCCTGTGAAATCGGGCAGCCCAAGACTCTTCACAGATGAGGGAAATGGAGGCCTGAGGTGGGTGACTCGGGCAGGTCTCCTAACTCTGACTTGCAGAAGCCACAGATCAGTGAGTTGTCTCAGCACCAAGCGCCACTGGCCATCTTACGTTCAATCGGGAAATCATTCTTGTCTTCCCAGCCTCCCTGTGAGGACAGACTCTCTACGAAAAGATACCGAAGCCCACTGTTTCTTCAGTAAGGTCATCCAGGTCCATTAGCACCCGACAACTGTGAAAGACCAGGGACAACTAGAAGGTGTTTCAGATTTCCAGAACAGAGTCCCCCACCTTCTGCCAGTGCTTCCTTTCTCCTCAAAACAAAACAAAAAAACAAACCAAAACAGCAAAAATAAAGCCAGAAGGCGCCCCCTAGAGGCCCAGCCTGGTCCTTTCTCCCTGGAGCTCAGGGAGGGAAAAGGGAGGCACCCTCATTCGGGTAACCTCAGGTGGAGACAAAGTTAGGGAAGGGTTTCACAGAGGAAGTGACAGTTGAGACCGTCTCTCCTCCCAGATTTCACCTCGAGAGGAAGACTGTGAGAGGTGGAGACCAGTGGGGACAGCCGAGTGCACAGAATGAACACAGGCAGGGAGACAGACACGTGCCTGGTGGGATGAGCCAGTGGTCTCTGTGGAAGCCGGCAGTGTATCCTAGGACCTGGAATGTTCCCGGGTTCTAGACTGGGCTGGATTGCAGAGCAGAGCTTGGTGACAGGGTGAGCGGGTGGCAGAGGCAGGTGGGTGTCCTCGAACCATGGCCTGTGTGAATGAGGAGGCTGAGATGGCGGGCAGAGGGAAGAGCCAGGGCACAGAGGGAGACGGAGGCACGGGGATGGCCCACTTGTGCTGCACAGCTCCCATGCCAGTGCCGCTCTGGCCTCACCCCTGTGAGCTGTCACCGTCCTCCCAGGGAGGCAGTGGGTCCCTGGAAGGCCCCTTTCTTACCTGGGGCACTGAATGACCAGGACCCGGGACTTGGAGCTGGTGGCCCAAGCTTACCATCCATAAATACTCTCTCCTCCTCGGAGCCGGCCCGCCTGCCCGGCAGTGCGGTGTCACTCTGGCCCAGAACGCATACATTCCTTCCTCCCTCGCTCACTCCCCGACTCCATCAGCCCCTGACAACACCAGCAAGAGAAAGGCTTGGAGGAGCTGAGGCCAGCTCCAAGGGTGCCAAGTCCTTAATGCTGCCCAGCTGTGCCGGGACCTAGCCTGGGCAGCCAGATGCCTGATGGACCGGATGGGCTGGACTGCGGCGATGAATCATAGGCCTCCAGCAGCCAGGAGGGCTGTTTGTCCTCGAGCTCCGGTGTCACTGAGTGTGCTCTGTGGCCCATAGCAGCTGCTGAGTGGCAGCTGCAGCGACCAGGCTCCCTCTGTCTGGGACAATGTGACAGTCGGTCTGTCTGCTTTGCACCCTTATCACCCAAGAATTCATGATTGTTTCCAATGGAGTCAATTCGCGCACAGCCACCCAGAAAGTTGAATCTTCAGGGTCATTCTTTCTCTGAGAACTCTGGGTGCCCACGGTGAGCTCACAAAGCTGGATGTGCATAGTAAAGTGGGCTCCAAAGATGCTCTGAGGTAATCAGAACAGGGTGCATCTGCTCCCACCCCACCCCAGGCGGGGAGGATAGAGGTTGCTGGGCCCAGAGCCCAGTAGGAGACCCAGCCCACTTCCTCCTCCTCTCTGGACAGCACCCATCTGTGTCGCCCTGCTACAGAGGTGCCTGTGGGGTCTCGCCCCAGCCTAAAGGGATGGGACCATGAGAGCGCACGACCCAGCCACACCAACTGCACCCTCTGCAAGGACCCACGGGATGGGGCGGACACAAAACCCTCTGCTCCCTTGTCCTGAACCATCCCAGTGTCAGGAAGCAGAGCTACCGCCGGGTGTGGAGAGAAGCAGTGTGCAGCTGGAGAGACGGTTTCCAGACTCGCCTGGCCTGGGCATTCACTGCTCTTGGCCTTGGGCTGGTCCCTTCGGTGTTTGGTACCTGCAGCCAAAGACACAGTGTGCTCTCTGCTACCAGCCAGGATCCAGAGCTGGAGGAACATGGCTTTGCTAGGTCCTCCATCGCAGGGACTCTGCATACTTGTCTGCTCATGCATCTCCTGCCCCGGTCCCTGGACTGAAAGGCTGGAGGGCGGATCCGACCCATGGGAGGTCCAGGCAGTGTTCTCAGGTTGTTGTTACAGTCTGGGTCTTGATGTCCCCAGAGCCTCATGTGGTCATACACTGGATGGGAAGATGGGATTGATTCATGGTGCGGTGCTGCACTCAAGGGCACTGGGATTGAAGGTGTGAGTGCTGCCCACCCTAAGTAGTCTGAATAAGATAAAAGGGGTAGGGAGACGCTGTTAAGGTTCACTTGTTACCTTTGTTGCCTCGTGCACGCCATGTTGTTTCACCTCTGTGAGACTTGTCTGCCAATCACCCTGCCTTGGTGCCAGCTGATTATGGACTGAAACCTCTACGAACTGTAAGATAAATAAACCTCTTCCCCTCCAACTTTGGGTGTCCTGTATTTTGTCTCAGCATTGAGAAAAAAGTAACTAACACAGTTGTAGTTTGTCTGCCCAGAATGAAGCCACTTGTGTCAAACCCCCACACAGCGGAGCCAGGAAAAGCCAGGAAAGTAGCACTGTCACATGCATGCCTGACAGCAAGAACTCTCGCCAGAGGCCCCAGGACCACAGCGTGGTACAAGGGCCACCGCAGCCTTCACAGAAAGTCCTCCCACGAGGACGTCTGCCCAGTGACCGTCTGTCCAGCGTGGATGCAACACCACCCTGCTCAATGACTCTCGTAGCCAGGGGGAATTGTTCCACGGCACTTTCTGCAGTGGTCTCCTCGTACCTGTCTGTTCTCCCCACTTCCTGTGTCACCCTGAACAAGTGCAAGGTTCCCCTTGGCTGTTGTGGTCTGCTTCCCCCACCCCACTCTTCCCGATGAGACTCCTCTCCAGAGAACCTTTCCTTCACTGGTATCAGGCTGGCAGCACTTAACGATTCACCCAGGTTGGAAGCCCAGTTCGGGTGGGTGGCAGAGGTTGCAAGAGGCAGCAGTGACCAAAAGTGGGGGCTACAGTGTTGGGGTTTAGTTCTGCAGCCAGAGGCTCGGGCATAGCTGGCAGCTGTGGAGGTGGGGAGGAAGACTTTGAGGAACAGGAAGGTGCTGAAGGGACAGGATGGGCCCTGCCTGCCACGCAGAAGACTCTAGGTGGACATAACGATGCCTAGACTGCAGTGTGGGCCTGGAAGGGCTGCCCAGCCTCCAAGCCAGGGCAGGCCAAGCGGTATCCATAGACACCAGCATGAGCTCAGCTTCTTCAAGACTCAGCTTCCTTTGCCCTGGCACCCTGAGGGCCAGGCTGGCACAGATGTGCAGCCAGATGTGAGATGTAAAAGCTGAAATTGGTGCCGGGTTTGGGGGTGCATGCCTGTATACAATCCTAGCACTGGGGAGGTTGAGGCAGGAGGATCGCCATGAGTTTTATATAAAAAACAAGAGCTGAGGATTTAGCTAAGTGGTTCTGCTACCTGCCTCACAAGCGCAAGGTCCCAAGTTCGATCCCCAGTTCCAAAACAAACAAACAAACAAACAAATAACAAAACAAGAAACAACACCTGACATCAGGAACCTCTGCTCACATCTGGTCCACGTCCTTCCTGGGGAGACCTGCAATGACACCCTGGAACATGAGTATGGCCTCCATCCAGAGCAGCGCAGGGACACTGGCTGGGTCAGTACTGGGCACGGGGGCCACCGATAGACACTCAGGTGGAGGCCAGAGCCTCTCTGCCCGCTGCCCACTGGAAGGAACTGACCATGAAGTGGTCCTGGGCTCCCTAGCATGGACTCCGGAGAAGGCTGGGCTCTGTCACAGGTCGAGAATGCCAGGCCAGAGGGAGCCGGGGCCACCATAGTGGAGTGCAAGGCCCCTGGAAGACTGCAGTGCTTGCCTCAGAGGGCCTGGGGACGCAGGGTGGGAGGGCCACCATGGTGCTGTTGACCCGCCAAGTCCCCTCTCCCTGGCTCTCCCTTCCTCATTGGTCCTTTTTGTTTTTCTTCAAGGTGCTGAGGATGGAACCCAAGGCCTTCACCCTGAATGAACTCCATCCCCAGATCTTTTTTAAATGTTTTCTGTTGAGACAAGAGCCTCACTAAGTGGTAAGTTGCCCAGGCTGAGTTCAAACCAGAAACCCTCCTGCCTTGGCCTCCTAGAATGCTGGGATCACAAGTCTATGCCACCATGCCTGATGCCACCTGTCTTCTGAGTGCCTTACAACCCTTGCAGGTGCAGTGCTACCTCATCTTTCCATTTTCTCCAAAGAAGGCAGAGCTGCATTTAAGCCATGTCTAAAGCTCTTAAATGTTGGCAATTAAGACTGGGTTTTGAAGAAAATATCGCCTGCTCTTTGGAGACAAGGCCACGGATTGCATTGCTCCGGTCTCCACCATGCCACCACCACCCCCCTGGTCCCAGAGGAGGCAATGACACCTGGCCCCTCTTGTAGGGAGCCTCCTTGTCCCTTCCTGCTTTCTTGAGGAACCTCCTAAATCACCCCAACCCAGGCACCGAGTGCAGAGGGAGGCAGGGAGTTGTCAGGAGGCAGATCCTGGCTCCTCCCTGTGGCAGCCTCTCAGTCCTCCTGTGCCCTGACGTCCCCGTCTGTAACCTCAGAAGCTGCCAGACAGGATCACTCATGCCTGGCCAGTGTCACCCAGCCAGGGCCCCGAACACTGGCTTCCTCCGAGCCCAGGTGTAAACAGCTGCAGCACCTGAAAAGCGATGGCTGATCTGCGACTGGGTGCCCGTTATCCAGGGACCATGTGACGGCCACTGCTGGGCAAGGCCCTGGACCCAGGGGCCCTGCCTGCTGTACGGGAGGCCCCTCGCATTGCAGAAGCAGGACTACATGGGAGAACAAAGTTTCCTGCGGCCCAGGCTCAAGCCCAGCACGCTCCTCTGTGATGAGGAGTAGGTTCCTTTCCCTCTCCAGCCACTTCCACGTCTATGCAGCCTTCGCCCCAGAATCTCCATGGTCCCCACACGCCTTCCAGGGCCGGAGCTCATGGGAGTCAACTGAAAGTTCTTCTATGACACTTTATCTTAATTAAGCATAAAAATTAGGAAATTCCAAGCTAAGCTTTCCTGAATTGTGTGGGCAGAAGAAATGCTTGACTCTCCTTTCTTGGCCAAATCTTTGCGAACCAAGCGTTTCCAAATGTTTGGCCCAGAGTCTCCCCCTCATCGCCTGTCCTGGGGAGGAAGGCTGGGCAGATGGGGGCTGGGCCAATCAGAGGGCTGTGTGGCTGACCGTGGTGACCCATTGGCTTTTCCTACTCAACACCTGGATGACTGGCACTGCAGACTTGCCTTGCACCAGATGTGCTTGGCACCCTCCCACTGTCAATCAGGGTCTGGGTTTGGAAAACGAGAGAGCTGCACACAAAGACAAGGGTGAGAAGGGCCCGGTTAGAAAATACTGACATTTCTCCTGCATACCTCCAGGGCAAGAGAACAGGCTGTTCTGTGGCTCCTGAGGACACGGGGAGTGGGAGTGTGGAGCGGGCTGTGCAGCCACCTTGCAGGGGTCCAGAAGTCCCCTGGGCTCTTTCCTCAACAGGGCTGCTCACCCAAGGAGCAGCACCCAAGGGCGCTGGGCAGGGAATGAATCAGGCCCATCTGTGTTGGGAACTATGTTTGCTCCTTCCTGGTTGGGCAAATGGAGCCAGTCTGGTTCTTGTCTTCTTAGTTAGGTTTCTGTTGCTATAATTGAGTGCCTAAGACTCTGTGATGTATAAAGAAGAGAGGTTAAGTCTGGCTGGGAGCCCAGGGTGGCTGAGAGGAGAGCGGCACACAGTTCAGAAGGCCAAGGGGAAGCTGTGCTTTACAACAACCAGCTCTCCTGGCAACCGACTGGTCCCACAAGCAAGCACTGCTGGAGAGAGAGGGACATGGACGGCTTCTGGAGAGCGCTGCCTCCCACCAGCCTCTGCTCCCAGCTCTCCTGGACCGATCTCTTTCTTCCCAGTGTCCCACCCTGCAAGACCTAGAGAAGGTTCTCTGAGCTGCAGTCCTGGGGTGGGTTACCCTGCTCAGCCAGGATGGGCTTCTGAGGAGCTGGCTTAGGCACCTGCATCCCGGGCCTGGTCACGAGTTCCCCGGCCCCAGCTGCTGGGCAGGTTGGAGTGGAATCCAGGACCCACCTCTGCCAGGTAGCCTGACTTCACCATCCAAATATTCTGCTTACCTGTGGCTCTCCCCACCCGCCAACTTTCATTTCCTTTTGACCTGATTTTCTTTTCTCAGCTTGTTTTTAACCCAGTTGGGTTTTGTGCATTTGTAAGTCACAATTCTCAGATCTTCTGAGGGCAGAGTTGGAGCTGGATTGTCAGTGCTAAGTGGACAGAGAGATGGGCAGAGAAATCCCCAGGGCGTGTGTCACAAGGAGATGGTCCTCGTGTGCCCTGTCTGCCTTAGTCGGTCCTGGCTAAGGTCCTAGCAGAGCACCTGGACTGGGCAGCTTCTGACCCATAGGTATGGAGGCTGCGGGAGCTGAAGTCGACCTCAGCCCGTGGGACTACACTGAGGGCCCCTTCTGAACGCGGATGGCTGACTTAGCTGCACCCTGGTGCGGCCAGCAGGGAGGGAGCTGGCTGGCTCTGCGTCTCTCCTCGAAGGACACTAATCCCACCCATGCTCCGGACTTGATCTCCTCCAAAGGCCCCACCTCCTAACACCTCCTTCTGCTCAAGATCCTGACACCCCGACCCCTTCTCACGCAGAGCGCACCCCACACCCACCCCAGCACACGAGGTCTAGAAAGCTTCTGTCACAGATTCAAGCTCAGTTTCCCTCTGGGGAGCCTTGCTATGCGCAGCACAGCATGATCTCCTGGTTTCAGCTGCTGTTGCCTTGAGACGGGGCAGTGGGTGTGGGACCAGCTTCCGTTCTTCTCCACCAGAATGTGTCCCCCAAGCCCCTACCTGCCAGTCCTCTTTGTCGCTTTGACCTCTGTGTTCTCTGTCCCCACAGAGCGGTGGTGAGTGGGAGCTTCCGGGAGGAGATGAGAGTTGAGGCCGGTGAGAAGAAGCACCGGACACAGCTGTGAGCCTGCGGGAGACCTTGGCGACACCAGGAGAGTCACCCCGCTCCATGGTCTGTCTCCAGATCCATAGAAGGGGCAGGAGGGAGGTTTGGGGTGCGAGGCATTCAGTGTGAGAGGCATGCCCTCAGTATACATTTACCAGTGCCCACTATGTGCCAGGGCCCTAAGGAACCAACGGGAAGCAAGAGGGGCCAGTCCTGGCAGTGGCCCTTATAGCAGGGGGCAGATATTAAGGAACTTTATAGCGGAACACAGTGATGGCAATGAAGAGAGGCAGAGATTGGAATGGGCTGTGTAGCCAATGACTGGATGGATGCTCACATTTCAGAGTCACAAGCTTAGAAAAGAGAAGGACCTAAAGGGGTGACCGGAAAGGAGCTCCAAGACACAGACCACACTGAGAAGAGAGGTCTCTGGAGTGGTGAGGGGGTGCTGCAGCCAGGGTGGGAGGAAGGCTTTCTGGCCTGCGCGTTGAATTCTATAGTTTTCTATCATCTGCAAAGGGGGAAATACAGTCACTGGCCCAGTCTGCAGGGTGGAAGATGTCAACCACGAACAGCAGTGATTGACGGCTGCGAGACAGCTTCTTGGAGACCCCGCTGTGCTGCGCCCCAGACGGAATTGGAGGAAGCTGCCTACTGCACGGAGGAGGCCAGCACTGCCAGAAATCGAACTGAATGTTTCCCTGAGTCAGAATGTCCAGCCAGGTTCTCAAGTGCAGGGCAAAGCAAACCTTGGTTCAATCCGTAAAAGGGACGGGCAGATAGGAAGACAGATAGCACACTTGCTTCTTTACCTTGACACCATATCTACGAAGAGGGAAATAAGCTCGGCTGGCCAACTTCCAAAGCTTAGATGTCCCATCTGACACCCAGAAACTGTAGGCCACAGCTCAAGAGACGCACGGGCTACCCTTGCCTGTGTGTTCTTCCAGGCGAAGTCCACACACAAGGCCGAGGGATGCACCTGTGCCATCCACAGCCTGGCAGGTGGCAGGCGACTGCGCCTTGCTCCCCTCGCTGGCTCTGCCACCTGCCAGCTTGGTGGCCTTGAAGCAGTCACATCAGTCCTCTGGGGACTGAGGCCACACACATACATCACAGAGCACAAGGTGGTTGTGTGGGCCACCGTGGTCGAAGAGATTTGCAAGGGCCAACGTCCAGGGGAAGTGATCTTTGGTTAACAGGTAGCAACAACTTTGTGAGCCAAAGCATTTCCACTGGCCTGGCTCAATCCTTCTTTCACCTTCTGTCCTTTGTTCCTCATCACCATTGATTCATTTTGCTTTATTTGAGAATTTCTAGCACACACACACACACACACACACACACACACACACACATTCCCATGACTCAGCGGGCCCTGCTATGGGGATCTTCTTTTCACCCTTGGGAATATATTTGAGGAACTATGCCCTTTCCTGAGCTGGTCTGGTACCCTGCAGCCAGCTTCTAACTTGCAGATACAGGCCACGTCCACTCTCCAAAAATGAGACCATCCGGAGCTCCAGGTCGGAAATGTTGAACCCAGGCTGTAGCTGAGCAAGCCCACAGCTTTGCCAGCTCCCATGCCTGGCCTGCTGTGCCCTGCCCTGGGTCCCTTGCTCTCTTCTTGATTTTCTCCAGGAGAATTCCTGCATCTGCATTGCATGAGGCCCCATCTCGGGCTCTGATCCTAGGGTGCCCAGCGTAACACATGTGTTACTAGAATCGATCTTAGAAACAGACCCTAATGGCAAGCATCTGGAGTTAGATCCCTGTTGGCCGGGTGGCCATGGGCCCTGTCATTCAGGCTTTGTCCCTGACATGCTGCAGCACCTGTGTTCACTGGGGAGATATACAGGTGAAGGGAGGCATGGCCTGTGATTGGCCTCTGTGGACTCTTGTATCCTCCCGCTTTTTATGTTGAAGCCCTAAACCCCACTGGGCTGTATTAGGAGGTCGGGCCTCTCCTAGGTAACTAGGGTGAGACGAGCTCATGGGTGTGGGAACTTCATGGGACTCATGCCATTATAAGAAGCGACATAAGAGAAACTCTCTTCCTGCCAGAAGAAAGTTGCCTGAAAACCAGGAAGAATCCTCCCCAGATGCCAAATTGCCTGGCACTGTGACCTGGGACTTCCCAGACTCAGTAACTGTGAAAAATAAACTCCTGTTGTCTGAGACAACATGTGTGATGCATTTGTGACAGCAGCATGAACTGGGAAAGAGAAGTCTTCCCACCTTCAGGCCGATAGCGAGGCCCACAGCTCAGCTCGAGCCAACTTGCAGAAGCACCAAGTCTCCTAAGGAAGGAGAGGAATCTGCGCCCCCAGAACTTCAGGACTGGCAACACACACTGGCAGAAAGTTGAGTCATCCTGTGAGTGGGCTTTAAAGACGCTGGTCAAGCAGATGGAATATCATCTGAATAAGGGGAGTGCTGTCCTGGGTACAGTCTCCCATTTTATAGGGTTTAATGTTTTGGCAAAGGACCGGGAAATGGTTCTAATATCCTGTTCTTAGAAGCCCAGAAAAAGTGATAAACCCAATCATATTGAGATGCCAGAAGGTTACGGAAGGCTGGAAGAAAGACTCAAAATGAGAAGTGGGCAAGGGGGCATAACGAATGAGCCTTTATATCTGACCAGAAAGCCACTGAGTTCTCCAAGACAGCTCGAAAGACACAATCTGTGCCACAGCTACATGAACTGCCCTGGAATGAGGGCACAAGCACCTTGCAGAAACTTCGCTGGCTGAGTTCTGCAACCTGGGGCTGGTGGTGGAAGACATTGTTTTAAACTGGGCTACCCAGGAGGATGGGAATGATAAAGCCTCAAAAGCACAGAGGAGAAGTGACACCAGAAGGTGGGAAGAAAAGGTCAAGAATGAATGAACAGGGCTGGGGATGTAGCTCAGTGGTACCACATCTGCCTCACAAGTGCAAGGTCTTCAGCTCAATCACCTGTACAAAAC
>NW_022900947.1:4544712-4563877 GCF_012274545.1 Fukomys damarensis
AAAAAAAAAAAAAAAAAAAAAAAAAGGATGAGTGAACAGAAGTCTGATAGGAGTTACCCTGATGGAAAGTTTTAATCTCTCTGCTATTTTAAAGAATTAATTCTCAAAAAGGCATTGATGCCATTGATGCTGGGGATTTGGCTCAGTGGTTCCACTGCCTGTCTCGCAAGCACAAGAACCCAAGCTAGATCCCCTGTACAAAAAAAAAAAAAGCCATTTGACTGGGGGTCTAGGATTTAGCTTTGGTTCTGCCTCCTGCCTTGCAAGCACAAGGTCCTGAGTTCAATCCCCGCTACCAAACAAACAAACAAACCATTGATTGTAAAAGAATCTACATTCCCAAGGTCAAGACCATATAACACCCAAGGGTACTGAAATTCTTCTCTGTGATCTTTCAACACAAAAGCCTATGGCCATTTGTTCAGCTAGTAGCATACCAGGGAAAGGAAATGACCAAATCTTTGGGGAACTGTTAAATGCATGGTCCAAGAGGACTTTAAAAAAAAATACCCAAGTGTGGTTGTAGCTCTGCTATGAGGATAGAGGCATCTGAGTGTCAAGTGTAAGAGAAGTCTGGACTCAAGTCCACATCACAGAAGGGCCCTTGGGTCAGTTTCAGGTTCACAAAGTAGGATTGGAATAGATGAGTTGTCAGAACCTTGGCAATGGAGTGGAACTCCAATAAGAATCCTTGTAGAAGCAAGCACCTGGGAAACAGACTCTGCTTTTGGCTGAGATAGTAAATCAAGCTTGGGTTCACATACAGGGGATTAGTAAAACCCTCAAAGACCTGGAGAATAAGCAGATGGTCACCCCTGAGATAGCCCATGGAAAGCACCAGGATAGTCTCTGGAGGAATTGGGTGGCCGTGGCAGATGACAGATGGCCACAAATAAAAGTAGTTCCCACTGCAGTCGCTGAGCCACATACACATTGCATCTTGGTTTTGGTTTTGCTTTTTGGGTACTGGGGATTGAACTCGGGACCTTGCACTTGAGAGGCAGGCAGTGGAACCACTGAGCTACATCTCTGGCCCACACATTGCGTCTTTAGCAGAGCACATTTACCACAGCTTCTGATGTGTCCTACTGGCTAGCAAGGGACAAAATATGCTAAATCTTTTCTTAGGAAAAGAGATCAGGCATAGGACGCCTGCACACGGGAGAGGCAACAGTACACATTCATGCCCGTCTCCCAGGTCCAAGTTCATTCCCCTAGCTCTGTCACAGCATGGATTGGAGGAACCTGTGCCATCTACTGTAGCTCAGGAGACTACGCTGGTCCCCCATACCGATGGCCTTCTGCGCATTGCACCTCATTCCATGGTAAGATGCATAAGTTCCAAAAAGCAGGAACTGCCACCATATAAGTGAAGTTTTGAAAGGTTCAGTGGAATAGGGTACACTGAGGTACCTCCGCCAAAGCGCTACTGCACCACCCTTGGACTACGTTGGGCTTTGGAATTGGCATTTTCCACACTGGAAATCCACCACAGCCTTCCTGTCAGATGAGGACAAAGGCTGCTGATTTTCTGTGGAAACCAGGTTTAACCAGGTTAAATAGCCCAGCAGCAGATCCAGCCCACAGATTCAAGCATCCCTGAGCCAGGGGGCACATGATCCAGAGGACATATGGATCTGGAGATATTGTTGTCAGAAAGGACACTGTCTGAGGCGTCTATGAACTTCAAAATTGGAGTCACCGTGCAGACCCCTAGGGTCTGGATGCAAATCCACGCACCTGCAGGAGCAAACCACAGCCCACTTGGAAAGTAGGAGCCAGCATGCTGGTCGATGACTCCAGGGGAGGTTTCTAACTTTACGACATGGAGTTATGATACCTCGGAAGTGCCTGCCACAGCTAGCACTGTGATACACACCTGTAATCCCATCTACTCAGGAGACTGAGGCAGAAGGGTCACAAATTCAAGGCCAGTCTGAGGAATGTAGCGAGACCCTGTGTCAAGTAAAAAATAATAAGGGGTCAGTCGTAGAGTGCTTGCCTAATGTGACTGAAGCCCTGGGTTCCATCCCTGATACACACACACGCACACACACGCATAAAGTGCCTCTCCCACGCAGCAGAGCCAGAGAGCAAACAGGTGTGCCCAGCACAATTCCTCATTGGAAGGAAGGGGTGAAGCTGGGATTGAGTATGAGTCCAAAGGGACCTAGCAGGCTGAACAAAGAAACAAGAGGCAGCCGCTGATGTCACCCATGGCTGTGCACCGATATTTCTCCCTCAGCTTACACTTGTCACTCATGGGTGTCCCTGAGACTGAAGGAGTTCAGTTCATTGCAGGGTGTGAGGGCCCTGAGAGACAGAGGGGACAACAGTATCCCCGAGTATCCCAGCAGAGTTTCCAGGGTCACGTGAGCTCATCGACTCTGGGGAAAGAACAGCGGGCAGAGAGAGAGAGAGAGGAGAAGCACAGACTCCCGGGTAGTGCCAAGGTCTTCTTAGATTGGTCCATTTCCTGTTGTAATAGAGAAATTGTTTTAATAAGTGCTGCTGCTGCTTTTGCTATCGCTGTTGTTGTTTTAGAAGAGAAAATGTCCCACAATACTTGGCTGCCCTCGAGTCACGGAATCCCTGCCCCCATTGCTCCCCGTTTCTGGTTAGGGCAACCCCCCTGAGTCAGTGTTCAGGCTGTGTGTGGGTGGGGACTGACTTGGGAAGGGACATCTTGTGCAGTATGAAGACGCCAGCTGCTGTGATGGAAGCCGTCCCACAGAAAGAGCCACGTGGCCACCCGGCTAACACCAGCTCATTCACCTTGCAGCAGGGACTACCATGGGATAATTCTGGCCAAGGGGGTGTGAGCAGAAGTTCTAGAATCTGGCCAAAAAAAGAAAGTAAGGTTCTCAGTCCAGCAGCCTGCAGTGAACAGTCAAGCCCTGTGAGCTTGGAAGAGGATCCCTCCCAGGCAACCTCTGGGTGACACCACAGCCCAGCACACACCTCCATTTCAGCCACAAGAGACCCAAAGCCTCACTCAGACCCCTGCCCTCCAGAAGTCACGAGATAGTATGTGGGAGTCAGTTAAGCTGCCAAGCTGTGGTAGTGCGGTTACACATAACCAGGCCGGTCTTCGTTTCCCTGCTGAAAGTGGGAAAAATACACCACCTTCCAGTTGCATACACAGCCTGTGGGAAGGAAACCATCTCCTGCTCCCAGCTGGCCTGGTTCTCTCTTAAGGCTGCAACAGAATAAACAGACATTGTGGTTTACAACAACACAACCTTATTCACTTTGTTCCAGGAGTTGGAAGTCTGAAACCAGTCATGCTATGCGAAAGCCAAGGTGCAGATGTGGCAGGACTGGCTCCCTCTGGAGGCTGGGAGGCTCCTCTCCTTGTCTTTTGCTGCTTCTGGATGGTGCCTGGCTTCCCTGGCCCCTGGCCCTTTTCTCATCTTCAAAGCCAGCAGTGTAACGTCCTCAAACCTCTGTTCCCGCCATCATGGCACTTTCTGAGTCTTGTCTCTTCTCCTTTTTCTATAAAGATCTTCAAAGCTACACTGGGCCATCCGGACAATGCAGGATGATTAAATGTCTGTATGTTTTAATGTTTTACTTTTTGGAGTTTTTTTTATTTCTTATTTTTATTTATTTATTTATTTTTTTTAGGTAGGATCTCTTTTAATTGCTAAGTTGCCCAGGCTGGCCTTGAACTTAACATCCTCCTGTCTCAGCCTCCTGAATCCTGGGATTATGTCCTTTTTACCACAGTGCCTAGCTATATGAGTGTTCTTTTAAGCTATTAAACTTGTGGTTTGGTGTTGTTACAAAGCAGCAGAAAACTACCCATACAGATGCTCCTCAACTTAAGATGGGTTATGTCCCAGTAAAACCAGCATGAACTGAAAATATCATAAATGGAAAATGTATGGTACCCAGCCAACCTACCAACCATCACAGCCAAGCAGCCCAGCCACTGCCGTGTTGGTTGTTTCCCCTGTGGTCACGTGGACAACGGGGGCCTGTAACTCAGTATCACAGACTGGCATCATGACAGATGGGGAAGAAAATCACACCGCATGTCTTAGCTGGGAAACAATCACACTTGAAGTTCAAAGTACAGTTTCTACTGAATGCCTATCACTTTTGCTTCAACACAGAGTAAAAAGAAAATCCTAAACTGAACTGTCATTAAGGATTGTCTTAGTCCAGGTTCTCCAGAGAAACAGAGCCAACAGAATATGTACACATATATAAGAAGGAACTGATCTGTGGGATTCAGCCTCTGCAGTTATGGAAGCTAAGTCTACCATGTGCCGTCTACAAGGTGGAGACCAGGAGCGTCCGCAGTGTGATTCAGTCTGGGTCCAAAGGCCTGAGATGTGGGGTTTAAGGGTTCCTTTGGTATAAATTCTGGAGCCCAGATGCCAGGGATCAGGAGCTCCAGTGTCTTAGGGCAGAAGATGGATGTCCCAGCTTCAACAGAAGAAAAGCACCCTTCTTCCACCTTTTTGTTCTATCTGGGCCTCCCTAGGACTCCCTGATGGCCACCACTGAGTCAAACGTTGGCCATGTCCAGAAACACTCTCATAGACACGCCCAGAAATTGTGGCTTATGAATTATCTGGGTAGCCTTTAACCCAATCAAGTTGACATATAAAACTAGCCACCACACTACCTCAAGACCTTTAACTTAATCACATGTGCAAATTCCCTTTGCCTGTAAGGTAAAATATTCACAAATTTGGAGGGTTAATATATGGACATCAAGGGAGGAGTCATTCAGCCTATCACCCTGGGAACATGACCGATATGAATTGGCCAAGAGCTCCATATTGATTAGTTTACCCAGTCATCTCTTACCATGTGCTTAGGATGGTGCTGGGCACTGGGAATAATTAATGATTTCTGTCTGGGAGCAACGGAGGGTAGAAACATCTGAAGTGCTATAAAGGGAAAATTGCAAGTTCATATTTCATAACCCAAGACCACATCCTCATCTCAAAGACAGCCAGTGGGCCTCCGTAACCTCACCTGGCACCTGAGTTCCACTGCCCTGGAACCTGACCTAGTCACAGGACCCGGGCACTTAGGGCAGGGATATCTTCAGGGTTCCCGTTCTGCCGACCCCCTGTGCCACACTCAGGGCTAGCATTGTAAAAGCTGTCTTCCCTTAGTCCTGAGAGCAGCCAATAAGGTAAACTCTACACCGTCCCTGCCTTGCAGATAGGGAACAAGGTGGAGAGCATTTACACTCATTTCCCAGGCCTCACAGGGCATCCTGGTCATATCTGAAACCAGAAAGGTCGGCTGTAAAGCCCACTCTTGTGGGCACTGACCATATGCGCCACATGCAATCCTACTGTGTATCGAACCTTTGCTGTAACCTACAAGCTGTAGTAAACTGCCAGTTTCCCTCATATACCGAGGTGAGTTTTTATTAGCACACGCTTGCAGCGCATGATGAATAAATTCACACATTACATCCTAATTCCTTCTAGATCCCCTTCCCCTCTCCCTCCACCTCTTGATCCCCTTCCCATATGTGAATGCTCTATCTCCCTGTATTTTGTCACCTGTCTTCTATTTTGCTCTTTAATTCATGTATATTTTGGGTTTCTCCTATATGAGGAACCATGCGATATTTAAGTTGTGCGTGCAGTTTATGCCATTTACCATTATGGTCTCGAGGTGCATCCCTTCTCCTACAAATGACTCAAATGTGTCCCTTTTTACAGCAGAGCAGTGCTCCATTGTGTGCAAACGCCACAATTCCTTTACTCATTCATCCGTTGGTGGATAGAGAGGCCCATTCCAACATTTAGCTGGTGTGAATTGTGCTGCCATAAACATGGGTATCACGATTCCCTGGACATATGATGTCTCTAACTCTTTGGGGGAGGTACCTGGGAGGGGAATAGCTAACTCAAACTGAATTTTCAGTTTTACTCTTTTGGGGAATCTCCATACAGATCCCCATAGTGGTTGTACTAGTTTACATTCTCACCAAGATTGTAGAAGGGTTCCTTTTTCCCTGCAGCCTCTCCAGCACTTGTAATCATTTGATCTCTTGATGAGAGTCATTCTTTCTGGAGTAAGGCGAAATCTCACTGTTGCTTTAATTCACATTTTTCTAATGACCAGCAACACTGAATGACTTTGCATATATTGATAGAAAATTTATACTTCTTCTGAGAACTGTCTATTCATTTCAGATGCTCATTTTTTATTGGGTCTTTCATGTGGGGGTCTAATTTTTAAATTTCTTCATATATTCTAGACAATAATCCTCTGTACAAGGTGCAGCTGGAAAAATATTTTCCTACCTTGTAGGTTGCCTCTGCTCTCTGTTGATTGTTTCTTTTGCTGTGCAAAAGTGTCTTAATTTGATAGAATCTCATTTGTTGATTCTTGATGTTATTTATTTAACTTTAAAGTTCAGAGGGTAAATCCCCACAGAGGGCTTTGGGGTCTTCATGGAACCCATACTGTGCTCCATGGACCTCGTGCTATTACCATGATCCCCTCTCTGGTCTGTGGGAGGAGGAATGGAGCAGTGTCCCCCTTACCCTTCCAGAGCCAGTCCGAGGACCAACAACAGAGCACCTCTCCAGCAGCAGTCCAGGAGAGGGCCACATTGTCCCTGGGGCAGTAAGATGGAAGAATTGTAAAACTTTCCCAAGGACCACATGGCTGAAAAGAATTCTGCAAGGGGCCCTGTGTGTCAAAAATGAGACCCACTGAAAGCAAGCTTAGAGATTAGCAGATGTTCGGTCCAATTCAACTAGGGAGGGCTCAGTGCATCACAGACATTTTGCTGTACCCGTGAAGCCTGCAAGTCTGGGCCAGAGTGAAACTGCTCTGAAAGCAAAGACGATCTGGAGGTGCTTTCCTTGGGGCCCCATCTTGGAGCCCATTGGGCTCACCCCACCCAGAAGAAGCAGGACGAAGTGTCTGCTTGAAGGTTGAGTAGCCCATCTGCTCGGATCAGCCACCTTTTCATTTTCTTTACAAAGTTTCTCCCCTTCGTCTCCTGCAGCACAGTTGAGACAGGACTCCTCCAGGTTGTGGAGTTTATTTTGAAGGCCAAGGGATTGGTGAATAGAAATAAATACAGAGGGAAGGTGGGATAATATCACGGCCTGAAGCGAGGCTGTCCTGGCTTCTGTGCATCTTCTGTCCATCATGTTAGCATTGATGGCCCGCAAGTCCACCCTGCCCCGTGCATCTGTCCTGGTGACACTGCAGTGAGGTTCCACCCTGCCTGGCTTCCCAGGTGAGGACACAGTCTTCTTCACTAGGCTGGCAACAGAAAAGCCCTTTAGAGATGATTCTACAGGTAAGTCCTTCATTCATCTCACACACACACACACACACACACACACACACACACACACAGGGCCCCTCACAATAACCATGAAGGAAGTGCCATTAGCTCTTTTTACAGAGCAGGAAACGGAGGCTCGGGAACACAGGGCCTCACACGATCCATGAAGGAAGTGCCATTAGCTCTTTTTACAGAGCAGGAAACGGAGGCTCGGGGTTGGGGGGATGAGCTGATCTCTCCAGCCCACACGGTAGGTAGTGAACCCCCAGTCCAGCTGCACCCTTTCCGCGTGCAGAAACCCCACGGCTTCCCTATGACAACAGAGAAAAAGCACACGCAGCAGCCCTGGCCCGGCTGCCGAGTTCCCTTCTCAAGTCACCACTTAACATTCAAATGTGCAGAATTTCCACCCCAGAGAAGAAAAGGTCCAAAGATTTTCCCTAGAAGGCCTTGAAGCTTAATTTCTCACAAATGGCCCCAAGGATGGAAAAAGTCTTCCAAATTGAGATTGGCGGGAGAACGGGACCCTTTTTGTCTGATTTCCTTCTCTCCTTTCTTGGCATTGGTAGGCTCTGCTTGTGCCAGTGGAAAATTCCCAAGTGCCAAGCAGCTCTCAGATAATCTGCATGCAACAAAAAAAGAAAGAAAGAAAAGAAAAAAGAAACCCTTTCCTTCAAGACGGCTTAACGGAGGTGAAGGGCGGACTCCTGCCCCAGCACATAACTTTTCAGAGTTCTGACATGTCTCTCTGGACCAGGAGGACTTGCACCCCACCTTCAGCCTGTGGTGGTTTTAATCCATCACTGAGACTGTGGGGCCCCACGAGGCTGGCAAACAGTCCCTGCAGATAAACTAGAAGGAAAACTGCAGCATGTGATGCTCGATTCGTAAGACAAAAGGTACCGAGATTCTACCTCCTGCAATATCCATATTAACACCAGTACATTCATTTAGCTACTATTGATTAGGGAGCTACGTAGGAGGCACTGCCAAAAATTGAGACGTAAACACAGCAGGGCGCATAAGGCAGCCTTCGGGCATGCAGCCTTCAGTCAGAAAATGGAGATGAGTGTTAGAAATGGCCGTGAGCTGGGCGTGGTGGCGCATGCCTGTGATCCCAGCTCTCTGGGAGGCTGAGGCAGGCAGGTGGCAAGTTCACACCCAGCCTGAGCAACTTTGTGACATACAGTTCAGTGAGAAGGTCCTGGGTTCAAGGGCCAGCATCACACACACACAGAGACACACACAGATACACACGAAATGACAGAGATCCAGTGCATTGCGGTACTGTTGTGGGGACCATGAAGACACACGGGACCTGGACAGTGGACTCGTGTTTGCCATCAATGTTTGTATGAGCCCTGACCCTAGCCACCATCACCACAATCTAAGCAGAACTGCAGAGCTCCTCAGGGGTAGTCACGCCACAGCACAGACGAGGGCACTGAGGCTCAGAGGAGTCCAGTGTGGAGCAGCCTGCATGTGAGGTGCCCGCCCCACGGCCAGACACTGGGTCTGCACAGCACAAGGCTCCTTGCTGCCCCCCGGACTGGCAGAGTCACCAGTGACACCCCACTCAGGCAGGGTTTTTACAGGGAACTTGGAGCCTGAGAAAGAGACTCTGGAAACTGGCCCAGCAGGACTCCCAAGCCAGCCCCATCACCATTTCCCCTGCCCTCAGCCCTGCTCAGCCCATCCAGCCCCAGTCCCTAGGTGAAAGAGTCCCAGGGGCTCCATGACACACCCCGGCCCTCTGCACCTCCCTCTGAGCCACCTCTCTCCTCTACCTACCTGTGTCCCGAGAGCAGTCAGGATGGCTTTCAGAGCACAAGGATACCCTAGCACCTGCACCTTGGGGTGCTTACCTGCTGACACTCCTTCCTGCCCCTGGAGATGCAAGTCAGAGGCTGGATTCTGACCTGGTTTTGCTACTTTACAAGGTAGCTCTTGCTTATTAAAGTGGGTTTGGGGCTGGGGAAGTCGCTCATTGGTGTTGCCGCCTGCTTCACAAGTGCAAGGTCCTGAGTTTGAACCCGGTACCAGAAAAGAAGTGGGTTCATTTATTTGGCTCACTCTACCTATGACCCAGGGTCTATGGGGGTAGGGTTCTGGGGTTCAACCACTTTACCTCGGCTCAAGGGTGGATCCATTGCAAGACATTTCCAGGTCCCAGAGATTCATATTCAGAGGAGGAGGCTCAAAGTCAAAAGACTCAGCCTCGTACCTTGGGTCAGGTTCCAGGTTCGGAGCTCCTGATAGCTTTTTGTGCACTGATCACTGGCTCTTTGAAGAACACATCTCAACATAGAAGAGGAAGAGAAAAGAAAAAAAAAGAAAGAGAAAAAAATTGAGATCTGTAATTCAAAGCATCAGAGAGATAAAATATTGCATCTGTGAAATAATAAGACTGGAATGCTATAGAAAGTGAACATTCAAAGAACACAGAAGAGCACTTAAATTTTACAAATATCTAAATAGAAAGGGAAGAATCAAGTGAATGAATGAAAGATAAAATTTAAGAAATCTAGGGCTGGGGATTTAGCTCAGTGGTTCTGCCACCTGCCTCACAAGGACAAGGACCTGAATTCAATCCCCAGTACCAAAAAAGCAAAAAGCAAGCAAACAAACAAAAAATATTGAAGAAATTTCCCAGGCTAAAACAGGAGAAAAGAGATTTGAAGATTTTTTTTTTTTAATTAGAAGATCAGTCCAAGCAGCCTAACATCCAATTCTCAGGTCATAATAAGATTTCTGAAAGGATAAATGGTCAAATCAGCAGTGCTTTCTTACCCAGGGAGATAGGGTCCCCAGAATAGAAGCATTCACCAGGACCTAACATAAACAACAGAAGAATCACACCAAAGTACACTGTGATGAAGTCCCTGGGCCGTGGGTCTAAGGAAAACATCCCAAAACCCACAGTGAGAGGAAATCAGAAAGATTCAGACAACCAAGAGCTGTGCGTCCTGTTGCAGAGAATGGCTCCAAGGTTGAGGGAGCTACACTTCTGCCCTCAAGCAAACTAACACAGAAATGTGAGGGTGAAATGAAGATATGACAGACTTGCAATTTACTTCATGCACCCCGCCTCCAGAAGTTACTAAAAGAGATGTTCAACAAGACACAAAATAAACTGAGTAAATGGAAGGCGTAAACCCCAATCAATTAGGGAGTCAACCCAGGAGACAGGCGGGAGGGACTTCTGTGATGATGGTGAAGGGACACTCACAGTGGACTGCTGTGCTTCAGTGGCCTGAAGGTAACCACAGGAGAAGGACAATGCTTCCCAGAAGAAATGACTTGGGGACTGGGTGGAACTGGGAGATCACCTGGTACATGCAAATTTGCCAGAATGTTTCTATATTTCTGGCAGGGTGAAATCCACTAATAACCAGAACATAGGAAACTGAAACACAATAGCAATTATCAACCCCAGGAAAAACAAAGAGTTACACAAGCCAGGAAATGTAATCGAGGTTAGCACGTTATGTGGCATGACTAGGAATACTATTTACATGGTTACTACAGTAAACACTGAATTTGAGTTACGCCAAAACTGGCATGCTGATTAGTATAATCAGAGGAATGAGAGAATTTTTAGGGTGAGCAGTATAAAAATAAATCTCTAGAGTAGGAAGCCTATTGACAAAATTTAATACCAAACTCAAGGATTTTTTTGTGTAAAATGTTATTCAGAAGGAGGTAGGAAAATGCTAGAAGAAATAAGTACAAGTTAAAAAGAATTGCATTTGGAGAAAAGATTTGGGGCAGGCAGGGGGCAGAGTGTAGGCTGCTCTTTTTCATTATAAGTCTTTTAAAATCATTTGACTTTTATAAGTATGTGTAGCTTCTTTAAGAAAAGAATCTAAATTTAATTTTACAAACAACTTTTAAAAAGTGATAATCTATACAGAGAGGAGTGGAAATGTAGAATTTTTTTTCTTTCTTTCTTGGTTTAATTTTTGGTTTTTAGCTGGGGCCGGAACCCAGTGCCTCACACATCCTAGGTACCGGCTCCCCCACTGAGCCATATCCCCTGTCCGGTGATACAATGGAAATGTGCGTGAGTATGGTTTGTAGTAAAGCAAAAACTAACTTTAATGATCTCAAAAATGCATAGTGAGCTTGAACCCAGGCCTCTGACCCTCGGTGGGGACAGGACTGTCACATAAGGGCAGTGGCAGGGAGCTTGGACCAGCAGGACGTGGAGGACTTGGACCAAGAGAGAGCAAGGGGAGGGAATTCCCAGCTGGGAGAAGACATGGAATATTTGGCCCAAAACTAGAAACCCACACAGAGATTTTGGTTTGAAGCTTTAGGAAACATTTGTTTCATTCCTCATGAAAAAAAAAAGAAAGAAAGGATGACCAAGGGAATTATTTGAAATGAGATTTTAACAAGAAAAAAAAAAAAACTCATAGTGTTCCATTAGTGTTCCCATACCAGCCCATTATGAACAAGTCTGTGGGGTGAGTTTAAGAGTTTCTGCTCCTTTAGTGAAGCCACCAACACCCAGGGTGGGGTTGAGTTTGTTTATTGCTTTGTTTTCTTTTTCTTTTAACATTCTTCTTCCTTTGAGTATTAAACATGATTCACATTTTTTTTGTTGTTGTTGCAGCCGCTCTCTGGAGTCTTTCTGGAGCATATTCCTGTGTCTGACAGAGCCCAAAGCAAACCAAGGCCCCTTGTGCATGTGTTGTAAGAGTGTGTGAGCTCCAGAGCTGAACAGGCTTACTCCGAATTCCAGATCTGGTCCTGGAGGAGGTGAGTCACCCTCCCCGGAATCCAGGATTCCCTGAAAAATGGGAACATCATGCCCACCTCCAGGAGCAGCTGATGTGGACATGAATTTAAGGCCCCGTCACAAGGACCCTCCTCAGTGCTCAATAATCGGAATCCAGGATTCCTCCAGCTGCACCCTGAGCAGTACACAAATGCTAAGGACCAATGTCTCCTCCCATGACTGAGTCCCAGCTGGATCTCCTGCATTCTGGGCCCTTCTGGGGACCTCCTTCTTGTCATAATTATCTCTCAGGCTGATAGTGCCTGGAAAAGGCTCCTGTAAGAGTGGCAGAATTTCATGGGTGGGACCTGGCCCAAAGTCTAGCAGAAAAACTGGATCTCACTCCCTCTTATAGCTTAAGGCTCCGACTCACCAAGTCTTGAAAGAAAAATGAAAAAGAAAAAGGCAGGAGCCAGGTGCAAGGCAGAACGCAGATCTGTGCAGGGTGTACATGTGATCAGAACACATCTCTAGTCCAGCCATCCCGAGTCCAGCTGATTCTGTCTCATTCTTTGCTGTGCAGCACAGGGAAGATTGGTCAACTTTTCTGGTGGTCTCCTCAGCTTTGCCAGTCTCGCTGGCTGTACAAGATGAGATGGGAGATCCTTTATTATTTTGGGGATGAATCTGTGCATCTCTTCTCCCAGTCTTTCCCTTTTTGACTGTTCTGCTCCCACTCAGCTAGGGGAGCATGGGAAAGATGAGAGAACTCGAGTCCTCCAGCTCCTGAGTCCATAGAACCTAGGTACCGTGATGGCTCAGGGAGATCACCTGCAGCAACTCACTCTGGGAGGCTGAAGCAGGAGGAGGTGCAGCTCAGTGGGAAGCCCTGGGTTCAATTCCCAGTACTGAGAAACAAGCGCTCAAGGTCACAGTTAGTGAAGGGCCAGGATTTGACCCAAGCTCTGGACTCGGGACTGCCAGCTCTGCTCAAATCCACAAAGCTGAAGCCTCTGGGAGATGTTAGAGTGTTTCCGACCAGCGAAAAGGTGAAAGGCCAGCATGGGCTGTGGTCTGGGGAGCAGAAGGGAGGCACCGGCATCCCAGCTTCTCACTTCACTGTGGGGTGGAATCAGGAAATGAAGACCTAGGAGAACAACGCTTCCTGTTCCCCTCTGCGGAAACCTGGTCACCCCAAGTCCGTCCTGCCTCAGCATCTCAAGTGTCCGGCTCTGCGCAGGACAGTAGCAGGACATGCAGGATTGGAGCCAGCAGAACCGGGCAGAAACCAGGGCTGGCTCCTCCACTTGCTCTTCCCCCAAATCCAGCTTCTTGGGCTGCAGGGCAGGGTGAGGCCACTGACCATCAGCGCCCACCCTGCCCCTCCGGAGCCTCCCCAGAGACAGCACTAAGGAGGCACAGAGAAGAGCTTCAGCTCTCCCACGCTTCAGGGCCTGGGGCTGCTGGTGTGCTGAGGGGGAAGTATAATCCTTTACTTAATTAATGAATAGCAAAGCCCTACTGTGTGCTGACACTGTCCAGGGTGCTGGAAAGGTCAGAGAACTTCCCCAAAAGTCCCTGCTGTAGTGGAACCGAGAACCTGCTGAGCAGGGACAGAGAATGCACAAACCTGTAAATCTGTCCTCTACTGCCCTGGGACAGTCTCTATGAAGAATAACAGTGACAAAGAGACAGAAAAGGCTTCTCTGAGACATTACAGCAGAACCTGAGATGGACAGAGATCTGCAAACAGCCCAAGGGACAACTCTCCCTGGAACCACAAGTGCAAAGGGCCTGAGGCAGGGTAGGGAGAGCCAGGAGAACAGAAAAGATACAAGGCCTGAAGAGATACAAAAGTCACAAAGACAGGGAGCTGGGTCCTAGAGGGCCTTGTTTTCAGGTAAGGATTATGCATCTTATTGAGAGTGAGATGAGAAGCCATCAAAGACTTCTGCACTTCAGAGTGGAATGATCTGATTTAACAGATCTCTCCCCCAGCTGCTGAAGGGACTGAATAGGGCTGAACAGCCAGCCAGGCAGGGGAGTGTCTCTGACCTTCGGTTCCCTCCACTCCAAACTTGACTTTCCTTTCCATCGAAGCACGGTAATAACACTTCCCTGCAACCGTTTCCTAAGGGGGCTTACTGAATAGCACGATGACCGCTAAATCCTTTCTAGCAGTCACGTTGCTAAATTATTGTTATTGTTATTACACATGTTCATGCAATCTTTAGCTAATATCGGTTTCCTCCTACACTGAGGCTCCACACAGGTGCAGAGATTGTCTTTGTCCTTCCTCGCCATGTACCCAGCCCTGGCCTGCTTCTTGGCATGCAGGTGGTGCACGGTAATTAATCGGTGCCCTGATGAACAGGACGGGTGAGGGGTGAGGGAGTGATGGGTGGATGGACGAATGAGATACTTCCTGAGGTAATGAGTGCCCGGCTCCTGGCAGCATGTAAGGAAGCCTGAGGGCTGAGACTGGCCTGCTACTTCTGTTCCTTTATTCACTCAGCAAACACTGCCTGGATGGCCCCTGTGACGGCATTGGGGTCACCTCCATGAGCCAAACTCACAAAGCCCCTGCTCACTTCACCATGGACAAAGCCAGGAGACAAACAGCGGGTGTCTGGGAGGATGACAGATGAGCAAAAGGAAACAAGGTAAGGAGCAGCACAGGACACGAGTCCCTGATCCCCCCGCCCGGGAACCCGGGAAGATTCACGTGGGAGACAGCAGAACCCTCCAGCTAGCAGAGGCTTCAGTCCCTGGATGGCCTCAGAAAGAACTGGGGGATGGGGGTCCCCGCTCTGGACTTTGAGGCGAGAGGCTGAAATTGGACCGGATCGCCCTAGTGTTCTGCCGCATCTGTGTGAGCTGGGACGACCACAGACTCTCTCTGGGACTCAGTTTCCCCCTATAGCCGATCCTGTGTTCTTCCAGCTCTGATCCCAGTCTGGGTAAGTGGAGGCGGCTGCATTTGGCCTCCCCTTCCTACGTACTTCCTTACAAAGTGGGGGTGCACCGGGAAGGGGGCTCCTACTCCAGCAAGACTTGTCTTTCACTGAAAAGCTGCTCTCCACGCACCCAGGGGTCTACGGGCTCAGCTCCGCCCCCGATGGCGGCTCCGGGGAGCACACTCAGAGGCCACGGGGCAGGGGCAGGACAGCTATGCGATTTGCAGGTCCCATGCAAAGTAAAAATGCAGAGTCCTGGGTTCCAGCCACAGCTTGCCCACTGCTGCTCACTGGAGGAGAGGAGGCTAGCAGAGCTGCTTGGTGTAAGAACCGAAGCTTGACTAAAATCCCTGCTGCTGGGTGGGAGAAGCTTGGCCAGGAGGAGGAGCTGGTGAGAAGCAGGGTAGAATCTGAGATTCAGGCTCCACCTCTCTGAAATGGGCGAAGTTAGATGCCCAGGCCTGAAACTGAGACATGCTTTCAGCAAATTGCGAGAGCACCTTCCCTCGGGACGTTTTGTCTGTCTCGTCCAACTTCCACCCTGCACTTACACAACTCAGTCGCTCCTTAGACACTGCCACTCCCCGACCCCAGGCAAGCTCTGGCCTCCTGGGTTGGCATCCAGCCCTCCTGGGCCTTGGGCAGCCCCTCGCTTCTCTGAGCCAGTGTGCCCATGTGTGTGGTGGGGTTATGAGGACAGGCCTGCCTGGTACCCAGCCCTTGTGAGAAGGTAGTGGAAGAGGCTCTCAGAATGCTGCTCAGTCAGCAGGCAGCAGCCAGCTTCCTAATCTAGGGGCCAGGCCTTGGTTTTCCTATGTTGGGAACTAGGCGGACACTGGCACAGATACCTGAGCTCCCTCCACACATCCAAGGGCCTAAACAGCTGGCTCTGGGCTGGACAGGGAGTAGCAGTGCCGGGCATCACAAGGCGTTCACGGGCAGGTATTCAGAGTCCTGATGACCCTGGGAATCTCCCAGAAGCCTCTGGAACACAGTTCCTCCATCCCTGTGTGGCCAGCTATTGCAGCTGAATTCGGGGTACTCTGGGGCCTGAGACTCAAGCTGGGGTGCTGGGTCTCTGAGCTGGGGGAGCTGGGGGAGAGGAGAACATGCATGGTGGTGGGCCTGCTTCACTCTTCCAAGCTTGGAAGTTCCTCCCAGAATCCTCTGGGACGGAATGGGATGGAGATGGCACTACAGGACAAGAGGGGTTCACTGAGGCTTCTCCAGTGACCACCAGGGGTCCAGATCTCCGCCACTTTCCATATTACCGGGGCCCACTGATCCTCTTCTTGAACCCCATCTCTGCCCAAGAAGACTGAGTGGCCTCGGACTGGAAACACCAGACCCCATTTTAACAGCACCACCTCTCTTGACTTTGGGGCCTGTGCACCTGCCAAGGCCTCACTAGAATTCTTTTTGTTTGTTTGTTTTTTAGACAGAGTCTCACTACAGTTTAGTCCGGGATGAATTTACTGTTGTAGCCCAAGCTGGCCTCAAGGTTGTGACAATCCTCCTGCCTCAGCCTCCTGAGGGCTGGGATTTCAGGCAAGCACACCATGTCAGGTTTCCACTGGAGATTTCTTTTGGGCTCTTCTTGAACTGTTTCTCTTTTCCCTTTGGTCTGGGCTCACAAGCTGCCTCTGAAGAGAGGCTGGCCTTGATCCCTCTGTGGAAAATAAGCTCCAAGCAGGCTTCCCAGCAGCCGTGGCCTGTTACTACCCAGCTTGGAGGCATCCGTTTCCACCTCAAGCTAGGCGCCTCTGTTCCAGTGTTGGTCTTGCAAAGCATAGCTGAAGGGATTAGTGGGAAAACCAACCCAACACTGGGCCAGAATCTGAGATCCAGTGCTGCCTGAACTCTTCGTGCTCGACCCACTTCAGCCTATTTCCCAGCGAAAAGTCCACGCCTCTCCAGGGGGCACCCAGAGGGAGAGAAGCCGGCCAGCCCTCCCCACTCCCTCAGAGGATGGCGAGGGGTGGCCACAGAGGAGCCAGAGGATCGCCTCTTCCGGTCTCCACTGGGCGTCCTGAGTGCTGAAGGCGTTCCCGCTGCTCCCTCGCCCCAGCCTGGCGGGATTCCAGTCCGTACCGGGAAACCCAGGTTTAGCCCCTAGCCACAGGCCGCGCGTGGTTAGGAGCTCTGCGTGGACCCTCGACCGTTGTGTGACCCTGCCCAAGTCATTTCACCCCGTGCCTCAGTTTCCTCGTCTGTGAAGTGGGGTAACGGTGGCACTCGCGCCTTCGTTGGTGTGGTCCGAGTGGAGACTTCAGAAAGATCTCTGCGCCGCCAAGGCTGCAGGACAGCTGGGCTGCGGCAGGACAGGGGAACAAGATCACCCGGGTCTCAGCCTGCTCCAAACACGGGCTTCCGGTGTTTCTGGGTTGGGGAGCCCCTCGCCTCCCACTCACCCACCCACACATACCCAAGAGCCCAGGGAGACGAGAGGAGGGAAAGGGCGGCGAACCTCTCAGAAGTCAGCACAGAGAAGCAGACGCCCTCTCTGGGAACAGCCCTAGTGGCGACAAAGCGGCGGGGCGCAGCTGCGGAGTCCGGGAAGTGGCTGGGGGCGGAGGCTTTGGAGTCAACGAGTTCCCTGAGTCTCCGCGACCCGGACTCCTGCGGTCTCGCGCGGCAGATGCACGCGCTCACTCTCTCACCGCCCCTGGCGTAGATGGAGAGACCCTGGCGAGGTCGCCGGATCTTTCAATTCCGCTCACAGATGCGGGGAAGAAGCGACCCCTGCCTTTCACGATCGCGGGTTCAGATACAGCCAAAGGCTCCACGCCTTAAAGACGGACAGGAAAGGCCGCCGCGCAGAGCTACTGCCTAGCCGGATTGGGTGCGGGGTCCTAATCAGAACCTAACTGAGGCCAGGATTTTGAATGCGCCTCCGGCTCTTCAAAGCCAGGTCCAGGTGTCCCTGGGCGCCGGGCATCAGGGGCAAATTCCAAAACCTCAGGAAGGGAAGGGCGAAGTGGCCTGCTAGAGACCACTACCCCAGGGAGAAGCCTGGTCCAGCACCGTCTCGAGTCGCAGGTCGCCCGGCTCCTGGGAGGTGCAGACACACACCCCTGCTTTGAAATTCGTCTCTTTTAAGTACTCACAATCGACGTTTATTGCTGGAGGGGCCAAGAATCTCTGTTCTGGTTTATTCCAGTATCCATAGGAAAACATTCCTGCAAGTCCGCACTTTATGTCTAGGGAAAGAGGGACTCAGAGAAGTTAAATAACCTGCTCCAAACCGCACAGCTAGGAAGTAAGTACCACGACTCTTTCCCAGAGAGCCCGGCTCCGGTTGGAGTGGACTCTACCCTAGGTGACTGGCAGCCTGACCTCTAAGCCGGAGGGACGTGCTGGAGCGGGCCTGGGTTCTGCCCTAGCAGGAGCAGGGCGTCGGGTCTAACGAGGCATCGGAGACCCTGGCTCAGTCAGGAGAAGGCGGGCAAGCGGTGCGGTGAGGCCCCGAGTGAAAGGGCAGGCGAGAGAGCCGTGCACTTGTGCGGGAGCAGGCTCTGCCTTCCCTCTCTCCTCCTCCCTCCCGGCTGTCGGGGCTCAGCAGTCTCCCGCCCGCGCCTCCCCCTTCCTAGTGGATCTCCCACCCTCCTGCAGCAGTCCCTGAATCTGAAGTTTCCCGGCCTATTTTCTGGGGTGTATCGGAATCATCTGGGTCTGTCTCTGGGTCTCCTCGGGTCTCCTCGAGTCTCCGGGGCACCTGGTCGCCAGGTCTGAGGAGGATGGAATGTTTGTTTCCCTCTGTAAAGTGCGCTGTGTGCCGGCAGAGCGTGTGGGCTCTGGTGCGTGTTAGGCTGCGTGTCATTGGGCGAATGAGCCGGCTAGGTTGTGTATGGCTGGTGGTGTGCGCTGATCGTGCATGTGCGTTGTGTGTTGGGTGGAAGGGTGGCTCTTTGGGCTGCGCCTGTGAGAATTGCGTGTGATTGTCGGTGCGTTGGCTGCCGGCGTTGGTTGCCTGCGCCGGGTTTGTTGCAGGCTGGCGGGAGAAAATTCAGAGGCGCTGGAGGAGAACAGGATTTGGGGCCGCGGGAGGGCGCTGTGGAGGAGCAGCAGGGTGACGAGAGTCCTCACGGGCCAGCCTGGCCGCTGTGCGCCCGCAGGGACGCCAGCTGGGGAGTGCAGCTGTGGGATTTCCGGGAGTCCGGGCGGGGTCTCGGGAAGCCTTGGGGAGGGCACCGGGTGGGG
>NW_022900947.1:4564071-4564706 GCF_012274545.1 Fukomys damarensis
GGCGGGGCGCAGGCCTGGACCCGGCTGGGCTCACCTCGGCATCTGGGGTCACGAAAGGGGACATGACAGCGAGGTGCGCGCTCCCAGTCCCCGCCTCGCGCGTGGCAGTCTTCTGGGCGCGCGTGGAGAAGTTAACCCTAAAGCGAAGCGCAGCTGCTGAGATCTCTCCAGGCCCCCGGGCACAGCCTTGCGGGTCAGACGCCCGGACGGCCCTGACCCGCACCAAGCTGGGCCCCTCGGGTCCCCTCGCCACCCGCTGACCTCTCTCCAGCCCAGAGTCCAGGCCAGGGAAGCCACTGCCCTGTGGCGCAGTCAGAAGCAGAGTCCACACCCCGAGGCTCCCGCAAGCGCGCGGGGCATGAGATGCGCGGCCAGGAGCAGGTCCTCAGCACCCGGTTTTCCAGGGACAGTCGGATTGGGGGAGCCACTCCAGCAATGGGTGACCCTCCACTTGAGGGGCATGGGCAGAGCGAAGAAAGCAAGCCTAGAATCTGTGTTCGAGTCCCTGCTCTGCCTCTTAATTGTGTGACGCTGAGAAAACCAGATCACTTCTCCGGGCCGCAGTCCTCCGGCCACAGCATTCCCGGGTTTGCGGCGCAGCGCGGAGCCGGCTGCGCGCGCCACCCAGTAGGCTC
>NW_022900947.1:4564830-4565041 GCF_012274545.1 Fukomys damarensis
CCTAAAAGATCAGGCCCGGTCCCCCTATCCGCGGCGTCCCTGTGTGTTAACTGGGAACTGAGTTCGGAGGACTGGGCTGGACGAGAAGCAGAGTGCGGGGCCCTGCAGAGAATTCCCGCCGGACCGGACGGAGTGTGGCCGGGAGCGGCACAGGCGGGTCACCCCACGCCGACGCCAGCCTACACCCGCGTGCCGCCCCATCGAGCCAGCG
>NW_022900947.1:4565359-4570812 GCF_012274545.1 Fukomys damarensis
GGTCCCTTCCCTGCGGACGGGGCGTGGGGAGCAGGGGGCGGGGAGGTGCGCCCGCCTCGCCCGCAGCTACAGCCTAGCTGGAGCCTGGCGCGTCTGCAGAGCGCGAACCGTTGCTCATTACCGCAATTATGTTGCTCTAAATATGCCTCGACCCTAAATTACCAAATTCAGAGGAGCCAGGAGGTCCTGGAGCCCGGGCTGGAGGAGACACCCGATCCCGCCCTGCGCCATTCCTCTGTCCCCAAGGAGCAGAAAGGATTTTAGCGCTGCAAACATGCTTGAGCTGAGAAACCTCAGACCCGGTCGGTATTTCCTGGGAGACTTCCTGGGCTGGCGGGGGATCCCCAGGCCCATTTCATAGGTGAGGAAACCGAGGTAGAGAGAGAGGGCGTGAGCTAACCTACCTATCCGAGGCTGGACAATCAGTACCAGGCAGGTTTGAATCACAGGGAACTGCATCTGCGTGTCTAATTTCAAGCTAGGTACTATTCCCAAGACCTGAGAATCATCTCAGAGGTGCTTCAAGAAGAAACCCACGGTTTTTCTAAGGGTGAGGGTGCCCTGCAGACTTCCTGGTGAACTACTGAATATAGAGAAAGGTGACAAGGGTGGAGGTGACCCTTTCTGGCTGCAAGCAGCAAGGAGAGAGCCAGCCTTCAGAGGACTTTTAAAGGCCCATGGCACAGAGGTCAGAACTGGTGGGTAGAACTCCTCACTGGCAGGGGGTGAGGCTTCCCAGAAGCCAGTTCAGGGTGAGGGTCACTAATCAACCCCTTCCAGACTGTCTGCAGTGGGGGACAGCACTTTACAGCAAGATTGTCTTCCTTCTCATGGGGCAGGGGCTGACAAGCTCAGACCACAGCTCCACTGGGATAGGACAGAATGTTGGCTCCAGTATCCTGTGCTGGAGGGTCCAGGGGCCCAGAGCCCGTGCTGGTAACCTCTGGGTCCACTCAACCCTGGGCCCTCCGAGTTCCTAGGCCTGATCTCCACCCCTGGGGCTAGAAAGGACTGTGTGCTCTAGATTTTATCCTGGAGAGATGGCTGCTCCTCAAGTCTACTGCCAGCTTCAGGGTTCTAAGAGCCCTTGATCAGCACTGCCTGGGGTTTGGTTGCAAAAGCCACCCATCCGACAGAGGCTGAGCAAGGGAGGGCACAGATTACTGAGAGTTAAATAAGGCTCCCAACACCAAAAAGAAGAGAGGTGTGGGAAACATAATGGGCTTTACTTACTGTCTCCAAGGCCCTTGCAAAATTCCTGCCAACAGGCCTAACATGGCCCTTGTGCACGTACTGTATCTTCTCCCCAGAACCTGAACTTGACTTACTACCTAATAGAAAAGCCAGTTTCCAGAACACTGTGAAGTAGGCCTTTGTTTGCAAAGACATTGCCCAGGCAGAGTGTATGGTCGCTCTGGGTTTTGGGTGAAGTTTGATGTCCCTGTGATGTATGTTTCTGGTTTTGTAATAGAGATTGCTGTAGGGGTGCAAAGGTTCTCACTGGCAGTCTGGGAAGCAGTGGCTTCCACCCGCCCCCGCAGCCTCCCCTGGGAAAGGCAGGTTGGGAGGGAGGTAGGAACTGTCTCCTTTAGCTGTCTACAGTCATCAAACCCTTTGGACGATTCACTTTGTTTTCATAGACAGGTTAAAAGGGGAGAGAAAAGAAAGAGTTGGTTACGGGTCGCCTGTGCAAGTGTGGATTTCATCTTAAAGTGAATTGGAAAATTGAGCCTAATTATCCTAGGTAATTGCTCCGATTCTCCACTTGACTTTGCTAACGCAGCTCTGTCCTGCGTGTTCCCAATAACACCTGCAGTGTTCCCCTAGATCCTCCTGTCAGCTCTGAAAGCTGCTGGTGTAAAGCTCTCTTGGAATGGAAAAAGCAACTGTATATGTGAAGGGAAGGCAAGAAGTAAAATTAAAATGCAAGACCAAATCACCAAAGAGATAATTTCTTGTAGCTTGAAATTAATTTATTTAACAAATATAGCTATAATATAAATGATAATAAAATTTCAAATATACAGTATATTACATAGTACACACAATCCCTTCCAAAGGGATGTTTGAGAGCCATGAAAATGTACTGTTAAATAGAAACAGAAATTTTAAAATTTTATAATTTTTTTCTGGTACTGGTGAAAGAGGTCCCTTCAACCTACCTTTGCAATGCATCTTGTGCCCTGCCCCTCAAATCAATATTTGGCTGTTGGATCTCTCTTAAACTTTCCAAAGGAAGGGGCTGGCATCCAACTCCCCGAGCGCTCTTCCTTCCTTCTTGAAGGCTGCTCTCATTTCTCTGCAGTTTTCCTGCTTGGTGTCAAGTTGAGGAGCAGCTGTGCAGGAGACGCGGGGGCCTCTAGTCCTGTTGCACCCACGGCTAGTCCTGCTTGGGACCTTGCAGAAACCTCTTGGCCTCTCTGGCCTTAGTTTACCCATCTATAACTCGAGGGTGTGTATAGATCTAGATTTTAGAAAAGTACTAACGGACTCTTCCAGCCGCTTTTGGGGGACAGGAACAGACTTCGGAGAGTGAACTCAGGGAGCGACCAGGAGAAACAGGGTGCAATTTGGGGGCTAAAGGGAAGGGGCCAGTGGTGCTGAGCAGGAAGCTGTGGTAGGAATCCTGCTGCTTACAGACGACTCGAGCTGGAAGAATAGGCTGGCACCACAGATGGGCGACACAGGGCCACCTATGTCAGATGGTACATGCTGTAGCCTACATGGGCCGTGTAGAGTCCCACAGGTGCCACAGGGAGTGCGGCGCGCTGGAAGGGGCCGGAGGCACTGTAGAGCGAGGCACCCGCCGCTGCAGCGACAGCCGCTGGACCACCGAGGGGGAAGGAGAGGCCGAAGGCGGCCGGGGGCAGCATGGGCTTGGCTGCCATCTTCAGCTTCTCCAGTTCGGCCTCCTGCAGTCTCTTGGCCTTGGCGCGGCGGTTCTGGAACCAGATCTTCACCTGTGTCTCCGTGAGGCTGAGGGAGCTGGAGAACTCTGCGCGCTCCGCAATGGACAGGTACTGCTTCTGGCGGAACTTTCGCTCCAGAGCCAGCAGCTGGGCAGTGGTGAAAGGCGTCCTCGGCTTACGGTTTGTCTTGTGCTTGCGAAGGGTGCAGGCCGGAGGACTCAGCCGCCCTAGGGGGCCAGGAGAGAAAAAGGCAGGGGGTTAAGAGAGAGGCAGTGGAACGTGATCAGCCCTTGAAGTGCTAATGTCAGTACCAGTGCCAGCTCCTGATACCACCAAGCACCTTGGTCCTGGGCACTACAGCAGGCACTTGAAAAATATCTTCTTCAACTCCCATTGCAACCCCACTAGAAAGCCAGTCCTGTCTACTTTTTGCAAATGAACTAAGATTCCAGAGGAAATATATTTACGTTCAAAGCTCTCAGTTCCCTTGGCAAAGGCAGACACACAGCTGGGCACAGGTAAAATCCCCTTTAAGATTAACGAGGTCTCTCACAGTGGGGCCTCTACCCACAGATGCACACAGAGAGAAGATGGATGTAATACAGGTGATGCAGCACAGAAAGACGCCCTGCACCCAGCCAAGGTCACAGCGAATTTTATGCAATGGGCCAGGCATTTCTGTGCCCACAAGCGCTCAGAGCTGGGCTGGGCTACCACTTGGCACAGACTCCAGATCTCCAAACCTCACGTTTCCCCCTAAAATGGCAAGTCGCTGCAGGGTTCTGGGGTCAGTCCCTAGCTGGGGCAAGTGACAGTCACAGAGGTAGGACTGTGGGCCCCCCTCTTAAATATACAAAGTGCCACTTGGAGCAGTGGAGAAATGGCAGCTTCTTCTGATGTCTCCATTTTCTCCTGGGCCTTGAACTTGAGACACATTCTAATGTGTACAACGACAAGGGCTTTACCTGTGGCTCAGTTTGCAGACACCCATGATGCCTGACTGTTTTTCAATTCTGGCTTCCTGATAACCCTCAAAGATGGAGATGTGCATAGACAGCTAGCGCCAGGCTAGGACAGGGCCGCTGTGCGCTTTCTTCCCAAGAACACGTTACCAAACAGAACATGCCACAGATTATTTCTAGGACAACCAGAATCCCGTTAACTAACATTAGGGCCCCTGGGACCAAATTCTCAAATCTCGGGGAGGAAGCGCGGCCCACAGAGCAGCTTTCTTAGGGGAAGGTGAATTGAAGAGGACGGTTCACCACACGGGACTCGATTATGCTTTTTTTTCTGCCGCCTCCCTTTTTCCTAACGGGTCTCTCACCAGGATGTGAGTCAAACGAAATCTTGAGCTAACATCCCCTTATTCCCGGCTAGCTCCAGGCCACTGCGAGTCCGGGAAGCGGTTGGCCCAACTCGCTTTCCTCAGGGTGGCCAGAGGGGCCGGCGCCTAGCAAAACTGGCGACAGCCCAGTATCTGGGCCACCTACCCTGGTCTTTAGGCCCAGGGAGGGGCCGGCTTTTCAAAGACGTTTAATCCCCAGATAAAAATCATTCCTCCCTATCACACCATTGAATTTGTGCTGCCATTATGCAGCACCAAATAATCGGAGGAAACGAGGAAAACTTGGGAATTTCCCGTGCTCCTGAAATATCTCCGAGGAGTGTTCGCTGGGCAGAGACGCCTGGGGCCCCGAGGCCTTGGGACTGCCCAGCCCTGGGACGAGCCCTTGGCGGCTGGTGTCCTTTCCTCTGGCCAGGTCCCAGAGCTCCAGAGCTCCGGACAGGACAGAAGGCGCTTTCCCAGACTGGGTACCTGCCCCGCCCCCTCCACGGAACAGGGTCCTCCTCCCCTCTTATGGTCCACCGGCCCAAAGTACCAAGTGTTTGCTTCAAACGCGATGGGAGCCAGGAACCTTTCTGCAAAGAATAAGATACAGGACTTTAAACGGTCGGAACGAGGGCCAGGCTGTTAGAAGAAAGTGAAACTCCGCGCGCAGCGAAGGAAGCCCGGCTGCTAAGACCCATCCTTGGAGAAATGCGAAGTAACGGGCCTTAAGCTGAGATGGCAGGGTTCAGGTTCTTTCGCTAGAGCGGGAGCGAAAGGCACCCAGGCTCTGGGGTCTTACAAGTGACCTCCCACCCGCAGCGTCCCCTCACCAAGGCGAGAAGCCCGCGAGAGTGGACCTCGAACTGGGCCCCCGTGGGGCCGTGGGCTCTTCTTGGGTGGCAGCAGCCAAGCCCCCGCCCTCGATGCCCCGCAGCGTGGCCTCCAGGTATCCAGCTACAGGTACGAAAGCTCCGAGACAGGCGGGCGCCCGGGCCGCGCACCCCACCTCCCACCCGCAGCGTCCCCTCACCAAGGCGAGAAGCCCGCGAGAGTGGACCTCGAACTGGGCCCCCGTGGGGCCGTGGGCTCTTCTTGGGTGGCAGCAGCCAAGCCCCCGCCCTCGATGCCCCGCAGCGTGGCCTCCAGGTATCCAGCTACAGGTACGAAAGCTCCGAGACAGGCGGGCGCCCGGGCCGCGCACCCCCCCTCTC
>NW_022900947.1:4571707-4592386 GCF_012274545.1 Fukomys damarensis
GGTCGGCCCCGGTCGTCCCAGTCCCCGAGAGTCTCCGTCCCCGGTGATTCTGGGAGATGTTGTCTTGTTCCTCTCCTCTCACCTCTGTCCCCCTCTTACCGTCCCGTCCCACTCCTCCCTTCCCCCCCTCACTTTAATTTCTCTCCACAGTTTCTCGGACCGTTTCCTTCAGTCTTGCTTTTTCTCTCTGCCCCCGCACCGCGATCTGCACCCCTTTCTCCAGCACAATAGTTTGAGTTGAGCTCATTTCTTACAAATTCCTTTTCTATTAAAAAAATGCGCATGGCTATCTGTCCTAGTAGAAAGACATAATACTAATTTTTTTTAACAACTCGTAATTTTGTTCCTGATCAGTCTTCACAACTTTTCCTAGAAGTGGGCCTTCGATTTTATCCGGGAATTGGAGTAAAGTTTGCCGAAGTCTGCTGTCGGGTCCAAGGGTGCAGAAATAGATAACACCATCGCGATTTGGCATTGATTTTCATTCAGGACCTGTATTTAGCCCCCACCCCGTCTCCCCAACTTTTCCAGGGAGGGTCTCCTGCCTCTACCAGCGACCAGCCTGGAAAGGAGCAGCCAGGTCCTTTGATAGAGCATTTACTGCGATAAAACCAACAGAAACGTCAACAAAACACAGATCTGGCCTTAAAGTGACCTCAGAGGCATCCTCGGAAACAACAAAACGTCCCTACTTGGGGTGGCTAATCACCCCGGTAGAGGCGCATTGTGGGAGGAGGCCTGGAGAAAGAGGGCCGTTCTTGGGTGTGGATCCCCTGGGTTCGGCCTGGGGACTTTTTGTTTTGCCAATTTCGGAGGAAACGAGATTTTATTTTTGCTGTTGGAAAAGAGGAAAAATGAGTTGGAGCCCGGAGATGTAAGAGGTCTGTACGCTGGGGTCGGTGCTGGCCTCTCTGCCTCCTCCAGTACGGTTTCTAATCCAGGCACCGGCGCTCCGGGGCGCTGGCGAGGTGATTGGCGGCTCACGGCCGGCCTGGAGGGCCGCGGGGTTCTAATCTCCAGGAAACACCAGGGGCTGCCTTGGCCGTTTAGGGGTAATTATCTGAGAGGGCTGGGACAGCGAATTCCCTCGCCTTTTAACTGGGCGCAATAAAAGCTGTAGATTAGGGGCGTCCAGATTAAGGAAAATGAATTGCTAGACCGGGAACTTTATTACCCGGACGGCGTCCGGGCCTGGCGGGAGGGGTCGGGCTGCGGACGCCAGGCCCCTAGCTGTGTGGAGGCCTGGGGGCGGGTTCGCCAGTACTCGCGTCCGTGCGATTTACTCCGTCTCCCGGGTTTCTTCGAGATCAGAGGAGATTGCGGCTTGGGCGCTGGCAGGGTTTGGGGCCTCGGACGCGCTTCTGCCATGCTGGACACCTGGTGCCCTGGGGCCCCCTGAAGTTTGCCCGAGAATACCCAGGCAGAAGGCTGTGCCGACCCTAGTTAAAGCCAAGCGAGCTGCAGCTCCGCTAGGCTGTAGGCCGAACACCTCGTTCGAAGCCCAGCGGGGCCCGAGAACTTCTCTTCCTCACAGTTCTAATTAAACCGTGGCCGATAAGCAAGGCGGGCAGGAAACAGGCCCTTGGGCTTTTTGGGGCAGTGTTTTAAAAGTGAGTAGTGCGTCTTTCGATCCGGGCTTTGCTTTGTTCTGCCCTCGTCCTGCAACTCAAAATGTTCGGCGTACAGATGACTTTGAGGATCTAATGAAACCAAGAACTTTCTCTCCGGAAAAGCACGCATCAGCCGAACTATATCCCCGGCACTGGACAAGTTCGGGGACTCTGGACCCTTTTGAACTCCGTTAGGGTTGAGAGTCAAGGGGGGTTCGAACCCCGAGATTGGAGCCGCACGGGGCTGAGGGGACTCTGGCAAAACTCACAGCGATCGAGCGCAGGAGGCCTGGCGCAGGCCGGCTGGCGGCCTGAGAAGGGCCGCGTCGCTAATTGCGGGGATAAACAATCTGTCACGATCCCTCAGCGCGCCTAATAGGCAGACGAGGATGTTGGTTTTAGGCGCCAGCGGCGGCCGGATCAAAGGCTGCAGCGGGCGCAGGGGCCTTGAAGTCGCGCCCTCGCCTCCAGGGAGCAAACTGCCTGCGCCTCAGGCCCGGGCCCAAGCCCAAGCTAGGTCCCGAAGGGCCTTGAACGCGCCCCCGCCCCCAGGGAGCAAACTGCCTGCGCCTCAGGCCCGGGCCCAAGCCCAAGCTAGGTCCCGAGCGCGCCGTATCCTCGGGGTACAAGCCTCGCAGTGGAGAGGATTCGTGTGCCCAGCGGAGGGCTCTGCCTTGAGCGCACATCCGAATAGCTGGGGGCTCCTCCCGGACCTGCCACTGGGCCACCCCGGAGAAGGCTGGAGCGCTTTCCTCCGTGCCTGTGGCTCTTCCCGCGCTGGGGAGCAGAGAGAGCGCGCATTCTCTGATTTGATTTCTGTCCAGGCCTATACGGATTTCCGGGGTGGGGGGTTCAGACGCTGCAGGGCAGTGGGGGCTGCGTTTGTTATCTCGCCGCCAGCAACAAACCGGGAGCTTCTGCCCCGCGGTTCCCGGCGGCCGCTGCAACCCCGCTTGCAGCTGTAATTCATGCCTGGCAAGTGCAGGGCTGCCCTGCCACAGATAAAGCCCAGTACTGGCTCCGGCAACCTCGCCGTCCCCTCCCCGCCCCGTCTCCCTCGCCCTAAAGCCTAAAGCCTGCCCCCAACAAAGCGCCTCTGCTCATCACGACCTAAGGACAGCGCGCCCTGCGACCACTGTCTAGCCATTTAACCTCGTGGTAGCCCCACCCCCAACTCTTGTTTTAAGGACGTGTTCCAAGGTGGAAGCAGGATGGTGTGATTCCCAGGTATCTGTCCCTCTTTGGAAAAAATTAACTTTTAGAGGGATCTCATCTTAACTGATCCTCGTGCAGCACTGCCCTGCAGACGGGAGAGACTCCAGCCAGCCCATCACCAGCATTCGTGGTCGCCTCCCTAGAGTTTTTTGTTTACGCCCCTCCCCCCTTTTCCAGCGCATTTTGTGGCCTAGGCCCAGGAATCCCTTGTGCACTTTTTGAAATGTGCAGCTCAGTGGGATCCCCTGGCAATTAGGAGCCCCAAACAGTCCTCTTTAATAGAATGAATGTGCTATGAAAACCGATTACCCGGAACGATTTATTTTGGTGGGAATTCACCAATCGCCAGGAGGACGGCGGAGGGGGGCAGAGAAGAGGTATTTTGTGCTGGGGTGGGAGTGGGGGGTTGACAGAGAGACAGAAAGCCGGGTCGGGGGTCTGCTAACCTGCAAGGGGCCTTGCGACCCCGCCCCCTCTCCTCTTCTGGCCTCTGTCTCCTAGGAGTGAAGGGATGGCCAGAAGTCAGGTCTGAGAAGCTGCCTGGGAGCCGCTCACTGTGGTAGAATTTCACAGCTTTCCAGAGAAAACTGCGGGAGAGACGAGAAACCCAGCTACTGAAGATCCCAGCACAGGTCCCTGGCAGGACTCTGTCGGCATCCCCGGACCTGCGCAAAATTCTTGAGCCTTCTGAGAGTCTTGCAACTCTTCCTTATCGTCTTGTCAAAATATTCTTTCGAAGTGTTTTCTCCTTCTCTCGAATTCCTGCCCTAAAGGGGTCCGATCTGTGCTACAGATCTGCCTTAGAGGGTGGTGGGTTTTACCAGGGAGGAATAGCAGCGCGACCCCAGGATTCGGGCCCTCCCTACCCTCTTCCTGTCTTCAAACTCGGGAGGGGTTGGGGGGCTAGGGTCGGGGAAGAAGGAGCCCCCTCCCCCAAATGGCCCAAATTAATGTGATCACGACAAGAGGGTGCACTTGGGCGAGATGAAAGGGGAGGCCGTCCGGCTCCTCCTCGAGCCCTATAATTATAGATAATATATCCCATTTCAAAGCAATTAGACCAATCAGGCGTAACGAACCACTTTGCTGCCCCGAGTAACAAAGGCGCACGGTTATTTAAGCCTGGAGAAGTGGGGCAGACCCCCAGGCTCCAGGGGCGGCCAGTGCCCCCCATCCGGGCCCTGCCAGCCGGCCAAGGGCCCCAGCTCAGTCCGGCCTGGAGTGCAGGGTTTTGGAGGGGATGCGGGGAGAGCTGGGAGTCAGGCCTGGGGTGCAGTTTTCACAGACTTCATTGAATTTTCTGAACTCTGGGAAATAAGTATCATTGTCCATTCCAGGGCCCCCAGATGAAAGAACAGAATCAGAGAGGTTAAGTGTCTCGCTCAGGGTCACACGGTTAGTGGTGGCGCCAGGATCTGGATGCTGGTGCGTCTGAACCACTGAAATTCACTTTTTTCTCCCCCAGGAGCGGCCTCTCCCTGGGCGTTTCCAAAACATCAAATGCACTAAAGCGCTGCTGCTTCACGGGTTTGCCTGGATAGCTGGGACCGCCTCCCTGTCCCGCCCCAAATCCAGGAAATGGGTCTCTCCGGCTCCACCTCCCGCCCCCCAGCGTCCGGGCCCCTGTCCGCCCCACTATCCCAGATTTTATTGGGAGTTTATGGAGCCGCGGGATCCCAGTGCGTCTGAGGCGAACTCGGGCCCCCGCGGCTCGCCGCACAGGCTTCGGAGGGCCAAAGCTCCCTGAGCGGCTCGTGTCTGAGCGGAAAGGCGCGGAGATGACGTGGAAGCGGTGGGGAGAGAGGGAGGCCGAGAAGCCCCTGGAGGCACCCAAGGAGAGGCGCCCGGAGACCGAGAACCTGGGTATGCTGCGGCACTCAGAACCCGGCAAGGTGGCAGGGCAGGCTGAGGCAGGCAGAGGCAGACCAGAACTCGGGCTGCAAAGCAAGGACTCTGGGGCCCCGGAGAGTGTGTCCACCTGCTGGAGCACCCCGGGGTGTGTGCTGCAGGGTAGTTGCCCAGCCTGGCGCAGAAAGCAGGGGACAGGGGGTAGGGACGGGACCCTCCCCCCTCTGCTTCCCACATCAGGCCTCTCTGTCTCTGTCTCAGAGCCCTCCCCCCCCCACACTCTCCGCGACGTTCCGTCGGGTCCCTGCAGGTCACCTTGGCTTCCTTCTCTGTCTCTCTGGCCTCTCTGTCATCCGCCCGGACCGGACTCAGTGTGACCCGCTCCCCCCACGTCACTGCAGCTGGGCATACCCTCTGGAGCAGTGGGCAGTGCGGTGCCTTGGGAAGCAGCCAGTGTGTCCCTCCCCCAGCCATCCCTGCCCAGGGCGTCCAGCTGGTAATTTCAACTCTGAGCCTCAGTTTCCCTATCTGGACCAGGGGATCTTCCCTAAAGGGTTGTCATGAGGACCGAGGGAGACAGCCTGGCAAATTTAGGAGGTGATCTTTTAGAGTCCTTCACCCCCCACTTTCCCAGGACCCCAAGATGGATACGGCCAGTAAGGGGGAGCTCAGGAGAGGCAGGGGGACCAGAACCTCCCTGGACTGTGGACTGGTGGAGGGCAGCACACTTAGATGAACCCAGCCACTTCCTTCTGAGAGCTCCAAGAGGGGCCCGTCCTGCCCGTCCTGCCCGGAGAGCCAGCCTGCGCCCTCTCACACTGTCCCCTGCAGCTCCGGTTGGTCTGCTGCGTGTAAAGTAAGCACTCAGCCCTTACTTACTAGATGAGGACAGAGCCCAGGCGTTAGGAGTGGGGACACCTAGTGCAGGAATGCTGAACACAGAGGCAGGAAGCCCAACTCTGAGTCCTCCACAGGCTGGGGGTGCGGCCAGGGGTGGGGGGATGAGAACTAGGGATTTGGTGCAAGGCCCATTTTCCATAGATAAGGAAAGGGAGCGAAAACACCAGTCACTTCTCAGATCTCCAAACTGGGACTGGCATAACTGGTGCCCGCACAGGGGCCCTCACCCCCTCCCCAGAGAGGGAAGAAACCTGGGCATCCAGGGCTTCTCAAAGCGGACCTCTCTGTGACAGTGAACTATACCCTGGGGGTCCCCAAGAGGGCCACATCCACGCAGGACTGGGTGTTGTGCAGCAGTCCTGACATGGACACCCCGGCCCAGGCCCCACAGCTGGGCACGGGGATACTGGGACTGAAGCCAGGGCCCTAGGCTGCTGCCCCGGGCACCCAGACTCAGCATGGGGCAGTTGGGAACAGGGTTGGAAAGGCCGCTGGCTTTGGGGTTGTGTGTTTCCCTCCACGGATTTGGGAAGTGGAAGGCAGTGGAACTTCTTTCGAAGCCCCTCAGGCCCTGAGCACCAAAACAGGGTGGGGCATGGCTCCTCGCAGAGCCCACTCCCTGGACCCCGCTCCTCCTGGACTCAGGGGACTTGGGCTGTGGCCCAGTGCCAGCCACTGCCCCATAGGATCTGTGTCCTAGGACCTGGGAAAAAGTTAATAATGGTACACAGGATGAGTGAACTTATCTTTGCCAAGTACTGTTCTTAACCTGTTTTAACTCATTTAACCTTGACAGCGACTCTATTTTTATCCTTAGCTGACTCACCATGGGGAAACAAGTTTAATTGCTTACTCTAGCAAAAGCCTAGGCAAAAGCAAAAATGTTCTTCTTAAGAAGTCTTTGTTTAGGGAGGCTGAGGCAGGAGGATCACATGTTCAAATTCCTCTCAGGTGACTGAGCAATAGACACACTGTCTCAAAACAAAACAAATAAATAAACAAGCATAAAGGATGGGGATGTCGCCAGTGCAGGGAGCCCTTTGGGTTCAATACCCAGTAGGGAAGGGAGGTGCCCTATTTTTGAAATCCCTGCATCAAGGGGACCCTAATGGGTGACCACCAGCAAGGTCACCCTTCTGCCCCAGCTTGTCCACCCCCCCACCTGGCCCATCATGGGCTGGGGCCAGGGCAGTTTGGGAGCCTGGATCCACTATTTCTCCAATGCTATTTCTGAAAGAAAGTTCAAGCTGCCCGGCTCAGTTGCCCGCCCTGCTGGAGCGGCTCAGGAAGATCATCCCAACCCACCAGGCAGGCTGAGGAGGCTGGGATGGGATGGGGAGGTTCTGGTCCAGGCAGCTCCCTCCCATCTGTCTGGGCACAGGAAAGAACAGGTCCCTCACCCTCCGTCCCAGAGGCCCCTGTCTGGTCACAGGTTGGGCCCGCTGGCTCCCATCCAGGTCAGTGAAAGTAGATCCAGCCCTATCGCTCGTTCCCAGGGTGGTCCGTGCAGCCAGGTCCCACCTGATTTCCCTGCTCAGACACGCACTCATTTAAACAGCCCCTGCTGGCCTTCAGTAACGCCAGCCAGCCTGGAGCGGCCAGGTAGGTGAGGCCACTGGGGCGCCACCAAAGCCTCCTCCCGAAAGGAGTCGGGGAGTGAGCACAAAGAAGCTCCCTCTAGCACCCAGAAAATTCTCCCCTGGAATTTGAGCAGTGGTTGAAATCCTGGCTCCATGCCCTTGGGCTTTGGGGCCTCTGACAAGTTACTGGCCCCCTCTGGGCTCTGGTTTAACACTGTGGTGAGGCTGATGGAGCCCCTGAGCTGAGTGCGTGGAGTGAGTTCCTGCAGCCACGCAGCTCGGAGGGCCAGACACGGAGCCAGACAGGGGACAGGGAGGTCAGGACAAGTCCACCGCGTCCGACCCAGGGCTCCGGCCCAGAGCCCAGTCGGGCTGCCCCTCTTGTCTCCCCGGGCTTCCCCTGACCCCTCCCCACCCCCCTCAAGCCTGCCTCCTCCCTGCAGTCTGCACACGGACTCTTCCAGTCCTTCTGCCTGGAGTAAGGCCCCAGCTTCCTTGTCTGCCGGTCTGTCTCTCCCAGGCGGGTGCCGCGTGCCTCTGTGTTTTGCACACAGCATGGAGCAGAGCACGTAGTACCTGCTTGATAAACATTTCTGGATGACTAATGGATCTTCCACCTGTTTGCTGTGGCCTTAGGAAAGCTGTACCTCCTCCCTAGTCTGCACACGGACTCTTCCAGTCCTTCTGCCTGGAGTAAGGCCCCAGCTTCCTTGTCTGCCGGTCTGTCTCTCCCAGGCGGGTGCCGCGTGCCTCTGTGTTTTGCACACAGCATGGAGCAGAGCACGTAGTACCTGCTTGATAAACATTTCTGGATGACTAATGGATCTTCCACCTGTTTGCTGTGGCCTTAGGAAAGCTGTTGACCACCTCTGACTCGGTCTTCTCCTCTGTGACTGGCCTGCCGAGCCTCCCGCCCTACCCTCCTGCTAGGAATAAACCACAGAAGGCACATGAAGTGCTTGGCACAAGAAGGCTGCAGGACATGCTTGCCCCAGCCCCACCCGAGGACTAGCCTTCCAGAAGATTCCTTTCTGGGAAGTGTAATGTATCGGGAGCAGCTTTGGGTCCTGGTTTTTCTAGCACCCCTGGAAGACAAAGCCATTCTGTCCAACCTTCCATCCAAGCTGTGCAGTGACTGGCCGATCTGGCCAGGAATTGTGCTGGTCTCTTGCAGACAGAAGGATAGGGCTCAGAGAGGTCAAGACACCTACCCAGAGATCACACAGCTAAGGAACTCCTTCCCATTCCCAGAAGTCTCTTGCCCTGCTGTTAATCCCTGCGCAGGGCTGGTGGCTCTGGTTGGCAAGCTTGGGCCTGTGCCCAGTGTGCCCTGGGGACAGCAGACCCAGTAGGGCAGGGCTCCTTACTGGACTTGTCTCCTGCCCTTTTCCTTGGAGTGGAGGCAGAGGCACAGGAGGGCAAAGGCAGGGAGGCAGGGTGGTGCTGGCCGCCCAGGGGACTGGGTTCCTGCATGGTGGGGGAGGACAGGGCAGCTTTGGCCTCCCTGGGGCTCCCTATAGCCACCCTGGAAGACCCATCATCCAGTGCTGACAGCCCTTCCAAAAAGGGAGGCCCTACCTGGGGCTGGGCCATTGACAGCCAGTGCAACTGTGTCCCAGTGCTTCCATCTTTCTTTGCTAATACTGGGGGTTGACCCCAGGGCCTTTGCTCTGAGCTCCACCTCCCAGCTCTCTTCGATGCTTCATTTTGAGACAGGGTCTCGCTAAGTCACTGAGTTGCCCAGGCTGGGCTCAGCCTTGCCATCTCCCTGCCTTGGCCTCAGGGCGCTGGCATCACAGATGTCCACCACCGTGCCGGCTTGGAGCTTTTGCATCCAGAGAGGTGAATGTGGAAGGGGCTGCGACCATTCTTTGGACTTACCCTCCAACGCACCCAGGAAGGCAGCGGGAGAGGAGCTGGAGACTCAGCGTTCCCTCTGGCCAACCATTTCCATTCATGTTCTCAGGAACCCTCCTGAGCCCACTGAGCAGAGGAGCAGAGGAGCAGAGGCTGCGGCCCGGGGCTCAGTGAGCTGTGTTTGCTTTTCACCTGTGCAGTGCATGGAAAAAACGAACAGAGCAATAATTACCCGCATTGTGCTCGCTAAGTACCCACTGTGTGCAGGCTCTTTACGGTGTCACTGGGCCTTGCACTCTGGTCTCATGGGACAGATGGGGAAAACAGTAATGGGCCCGAAGTCATTCTGGACACAGGGACATTTAGCAAAAGCTGTCATTTAGAGGAGCAGTGGGAAGGGCATGGGAAACTAAGGCGGAAGGAAAGCCCCCAGGGCTGCCCCTGCCCACACAAGCAGGAACTAGAGCAGGGACTGGATAGAACGCTTCCTGAACCCCCAAGGGGTCAGCTCTCAGACCAAGAGCTCGAGGGGATGGAAGGGAGAGAGGAGAAGGCAGGTGAGCCAGGAGAAGAAGGGAGCAAGCGTCAAGGGCACCCTCTCTGCGCGTGCACAGAGCCTAAAAGGGCGGAGCCTGCAGAGCGCTCCTCCCCCAAGATGGCCACCACCTCCTACAGGATCGAGGGCCATGGTGGTAGACTTGAGGCTTACCAGGGAGAACTTTAACAAATCAGTGCTTATAACAATCCCATGGAGTACATAATCCCCTCAACTGTGACTGGCTATTTTTCTTCCTGTGCTACTGCCAGGTGGCCATCGTGGAGCCTGGTCCTGGGAGAAGGGGGTCCGGTGACTTGGCGAAACCCTGGTAGCACAGCGATGTCCCTGTTGCGCATGCTCAGCCCTGCCATGTGGGACTGTGAAGCTAAGTGGCCTTCCAAGAGGAGCCTTTGTTCTGTAGGGCAGCAGTGACAAAATGCCACAAGCTAGATGACTTCAAACAGCAAAGTTGGTTTTCTCCACAGTTCTAGAAGTCTGGAGCCGCAGGGTCTGTAGGGTCACACTCCCTCCCAGACTCTGGGGAGAATGCTGTTTTCTTCTCTTGGTATGGGACCATCTTTGGGGCCCCACAGGTGACCCCCACACCATCTCCCTGTGTGGCCTGCCCAAACGATGCTCTTCTTACAAGTGCTCCTGTGGTATCGCCCCATCTTAACATGATCACTCTTGTAAAGGCCCCATTTCCAAAGAAAAGCACCTTCCCAGAGACCAGAGTTAGCACATCAACAAAGCCTTTCGGGGACAGTTAAATCCGCAACAGCACATATGTGTTCCCCCTCTACCTATAGGAAGTTCTGTGCCGCTGGACACAGCGGGATGGCACAGCCACGCCCACCTCCTCTGGGAAAACCTTTCCTCAAGTCCGAGCATGAAAGGACTGGTATCGCAGGGAAGTCCAGAAAGATCCCTAGCAGTGCTTGGATCTAACAGAAGCTACCAGCAGCCCACACTGACCTGCACAGGCCCCTCGCCTGCTAGAAGGTAGCGTGGTCAGGCAGGGGGTAAGGATCGGGTTGCGCAGGTGGCCCTGCTGGGCTGTGCAGACCCTGCTGACTCACAGGGCAGGCCTTAATGCCATTGCCCGGGTGCTGTCAGTTGCCTGGGAGCCGATTAAGATGTCATGGAAGATTATGATGTCAGGTGCAGGAATCACACTCCAGGAGGGGTGAGGGTTGGGCCGGCAGGGAGGTTGCCCTAGCAACGGAGATGGGACATTCTTGCGGAGTAGCGGCACAGCCTGGAGGGAAGGCTCTGTGGCTGGGTGACCTGGGTGAGAACTGTCTCTTTCGTGGGGATTGATGGGATAGTTGAAGGAAATGGCCCCGTGTCTGCAAGCGTCTGCCAGGAGTCAGTCCCCAGGGACACCCCGACCCCTAGGCAGGCTTGAGCTCCAGAGCAGAGGTGTAGGCACGGGCAGGCTCACCCGAGGTGGTGAAGAAAAGGTGTCAGGTGAGCCCCCCACCGGGCACTGGGGACCCTTAGTGGGCAGGCTCACCTCGCCAGTAGATCCTGTGCCAGCCAGCAGGAAGGGATCCCGCTGCGCCCACGCCTCCTGAACGAGCTGCTCTAGCAGTGCTGACCACAGCACATGGCCCCTTGTGCTCCTTTGTTGCTTTCCTCATTCAGCCACCAAGCCCGTTTCTCAAGTCCTTAGATCCCACAATCCTGCCAAGTCAGTTTTGAATAAATGAAGTGACAAATGCAGGTGTATTCTCAAATTCCTTTTGTACTCCTCAGAGCAAAGTTCTCCCATCTCTGAAGAAGAAATATTCCTTCTGTGCACAGCCACCCTTCTTCACATGGCCCTTAGTTCTGATTCTTATTTTCTCAAGTCCCGAATTTCACTCGTCCATTCACTCACGCATCTACCCACCCACCCACATCACCACCCATCCAACCCTTCCCACACCCACCATTTTACCCACGCACTCATTCACCCTCGGTCCATGCACCCATCCATCAGCCATACCACATCTACCCATCACTTCATCTGTTAACTCATCCATTTCCAGCTACACTTTCCTGTGCCACCTACCCATTCACCACTCATCTACCTCCCCAGTAACCTATCCATCCATCTAACACTTTATCTACTCCCAGTCCGTCCATATCAGTTTGCTTGCCTACCCACACATCTATTCCGTACCTGTCAGTTCACCTACCTAGGGGCCCATCAAAGCAGCAGACTGGCATGGGCACCATGTCTGGGTAGCATAGCTTAGCTACATCCCTGTACTTGGCCTGCAGGGCTCTCAGGGTAAGCCACACCAGGACACTGGCCCTGAGGCATTCGCCCTTAATCTTGCAGGGGTGAGACAAATCTCTTGTGTGTCCCAGGAGCATGTGCAGGCTGACCTGGAGGAGGGCAGGCAGGAGGCCCCCGAGAAAGGAGGGAGGGGCTCTGGGAGACAGCGGAGGCTCCAGGGGGACCAGCGCACACCGCCTCCACCCAGGCTGGTGTCTCCTGTGCTTTGTGGCATCCTCATGCAAGTACAGAAAGGTAAAGTTGCCTCCTGTGAGCCACCACTCCTGGGTGGTAGAGCTGACTTGAGAAGTTCCAGTGCCGTTGTCGTCCTGGGTGCCTTCTGTATGGTGTACGTACGTGCTTCTCTCTGAGATTCCAACGCCATCCTGTTTCCCTGGTCCTTTCCTCACCGGAAAGCCAGGCCCTTGCTTTGCTCTGCTGTGTCCACAGCGCCAGAACATGGCGAGTGCTCAGAGCACCTGCCCCGGCCGCTCCCCATTCCCCCGTCCCCTCCCTGCTGCCTCTTCCTGGCGAGTCTCACTGCCTGCTCTTCTGCTGCCTTTGACCCTGGCTGGGAAGTCTGGACCACACAGGTGCGTGGACCCCTGAGCTGCACACTGCCCGGGCTTGGTGACTCGGCTAGGGACCGCATCCCAGCTACACTCTGCGGATCACCTTAGGGGACGTGCACTGCACAAACAGATAATTGAAAAGATTACCCGGAGACCGGGCTTGCGGAACGCTGATTTACCGTGTGTCATCCCCACTTCGGGGACTTTATTAGAAATTGAAGAATGGCTTCCCAGACAGAGGCTGTGTGTAACCTCCAGCAGTCACACAAGCCAGACGGCCCGGGCTGGCTGCAGTCACTGCGCACCCAGCTTGCAACCACGACAGTAGCAGCATGTCACCCTGGGGATGGGGCCCTCCCTGTGTCCTCTCCTCCCCTCCTCTGCTCCTGGGAATGTGGAGGGCACTGGTCCAGCGCAGGCTCTCGGAGCTAGAGCGTCCAGGTTCATGGGGTTGGAACTTTAACCCTCAGAATCACTCCGTATGTCACAGGAAGGTGACTAGGATGAGCGAGGTCACGAGGACACATCTGTGATGGCACTGGTAGCTTTAGAAAGAGAGGCAGAGAGACTGGAGCTGGCAGCCAGGCCAGTCTCCCAAGGGAGCTCTGTGCCAGTTTAGGACCCAGCGTAAGGCCCCCCAGATGCCCAGTAAGGGATCCCCACCCCCCACCCTGTGAGTGAACAAAATCCTTCCTTTACAAATCACCTGCCATGATTTACATGGATGGCAGCAGAAAATGTGCAGAGAGAGATGCGAGCTGGGTTCAGAGGGCCACATGCGGGAAGTGGGGCCCAAGGTACCCCCAAGTCCTTCTGGCAGCCTTGTCCTCTCCCAAGCCCAGCTCCAGAGCCCTCTTGCACAGCCCATGTGGTTCTGCTCGTTCCCACCTTTGTGGTTCTCGCTGGTCCTCTAATCTCACCTGGCACTGGTGTCACCGTAGTCGAGGCTAAGGGCAGAAGGCATATTTGCTGTGTGGCCGTGGGGTGGGCTTGGAGCACAAAAGGGACAGAAAGGAGGGCAGGGAGTGGAGAGGAGGGCCAGGCACTGGGTGGGCAGATATGTTGGGCCTTGACGGCCACCAGGAAAACCAGTCGGGGACTGGCCACAACCAAGTGAGAGCAAGCACAGGCAAGCAGCTGTGTGTCTCTGAACAAATCAATTTTACTTCTCTGAACCTGTCATTCCTCCTTTCTAACCCTGTCCTACTGGACCAGCAATGAGTAACTGGGCAACACAGGAGAATGAAAGAGCCAGCCCGCCTTGAGCTGCTGGGCTGGAATCCTGGGGTTGGCCCAGGACTTGCTTCAGTGTAACACAGGGTAGGTCCTTCATGAGCTGGATCCTCAGAAACCGTGAGCCACACAAACCCTTCCTCTTCACAGGCTGACGATCTGGGGTATTTTGTTATAGTGCCGGAAAGCCGACAAACACTCTCAAGGTTGTGATCCCCTGCCCTCCCTGGAGGGTTGCTGAAGACAGCACAGGGAAGCAGTTGTCACAGTGAAGCACATGGGGACTCCAAGGTCCTTTCCTCTAAACACAGAGGACAAAGCGTCAAATGCAGTTCTGAGAGGGAGACACTGAGACGAATGAAGGGTGTGTTCCACAGCCACAGGACCCAGCTCACAGCTGCAGGGACTGCCAGGTTGGCAGGGAGCCCCCTCAGTCTAGGTTCCAGGAAGGAAATGTAGCCTCCTCCTCATCCCGTGCTCCCCGTTCTGCCCCCGCAGGAGAGATGGGTGGGTGGCACCTGGCAATCCACTCACACCAGACACTGGGGGTGCAGGGTGGGAACCACAGCTTCTGAGTCCCTGCATACACCAGAGATGCAAGGAAGGAGCCATCTGACCTCTGAGGCAGGTCCCAGAGGATAGCAGAGGGCTGCCAGCTGCCACCAAAGTGGAAGAGAGGCAGGAGGGATGTTCCTGAGAACCGGTACAGAGCGCAGGGCCTGGTTAACAGCTGGATCCTGACCTCCTGGCCTCCATGTTTTAGTCATACCCAGAACCCACAACTTGAAAAGGAGGAGAGGGTCATTTGGCTCAAGGTTTCAGTCCACAGTTGGCTGTCTCTAAGGCACAAACAGCATGGCAGGAGGGCTTGGGCAGGAGAGGGCTGCTCACGTGGTGGTAGACAGGAAATAGAGAGGAAGAGAGGAACAGAGGAAACACAAAGCCCTCCCTGGCCAAGCCCCCAGTGATTGCCAGGCCCCGCCTCCCTACTGTCTTCTGGTTCCATCACCTTCCAGAAGTCCCACCTCTTAGGGCAGGAGAATTTTGAGAGTCACACTCCAACTGTAACAGTCGGGGACTGTGAGGGGACATGTTTCTGTTTAAGGCCCCCTAGGGTGTAGTACTTTGTAACTCGGACCCCTGTGAGGAGGGTATGATATTCCTCATGATGTAGACAAGGAGGCCAAACTCAGAAAGGTGAAGCTCCTTCCCAAGGGTCCTCAGCACTCAGGGTCACCAGGACCCCAATCTGGATGTATCTGCCTCCAAACTGTGAGCTCAGTGGGTGACTGAGTAAGCAGCCTGGCTGCTCACTCTTCGGTCATCTTGAGGTCTCCAATAACAGAGGCACTAACAAAATTTGCCTGTGACAAGTACTCCGGGAGTTTCTCCTGACGGACCCTCCAGTCTTCAACTCAGCCCTCCTGCTCCCCAACTTCTGCTCAGGGCTCCTGACAGTGTCTGTCAGGTTGCAACACTGAAGGACTAGGCCCAGGTGCTGTGGTTTGGATTAGGAATGCTCCCCAAAGGCACATTTGTTGAAGATTTGGTCCCAGTGGGTCTCTACATTAGGTGGTGGTGGAATTTCAGGAGGCGGGGCCCATTGGGAGGAAGTGAGGTCATTGTGGGTGTGGCCTTTGAGGCCATGCTGGGACCCCAGCCCCTTCCTGTCTCTGCTTTCTGGCAGTCAGGAAGTGAACAGCTTTTTCCACCACGGTGCCCCCTGCCATCATATCCTGTGTCACCACAGGCCCAAGGCGACAGGGCCATGTGACCATGGACTGAAACCTCTGGCACTGTGAGGCAAAATTTTCTCCCCAGAAGTTGATTTATCCCCTCTAGTCTTAACCACATTTGTGACTTGGATGGAAACTGATGAACACTTTAGGCCCGGGGGGGCTGTGCTCCTCCAAATGGCTTAGCATTTAATACCCAAAGCACAACCTCCAAACCGGCAGCACTGGCCTCCCCTGGAAATGGGTGGGAAGGGGTAGAATCCCGGGGCTCAGACTTCCTGAACCAGAGCCTGTGATTTAACATGATCCCTAGTGGCCGGATGTTCCCTGGAGTCTGAGAGGTACCTGCTCAGCCTGGCCTGCAGAGCCCAGTGACAGCTGTGTCCCCTTGGTGTCTGTCCTTTCCCAGTAGAGTCCTGGGCTGCCTCCTGGCTCTGCCTCTGGAAGGCTGTGTTACTTCTGGTCAGCGACTCTGCCTCCATGCAACTGTGAACACACAGTGGGTCCATTCAGGTGACAGCTGAGGGCCCCACAGTGGGGCTTTCTTTCATGGGGCAGAGGCCCAGCTGGAGGCATCCCTGGGACGTGTGGGGAGGTGGCTTGAAGGTCCTATTACCGCCCCACCGTGTGTTCTCACACCCTCTGCTGGGCTTGGAGGCCAGAAGCCTGGGTGCAGAACACAGGCCCAGGTGGTGCTTGTGCTCCTTGCCCCGCTCCAGCCATCCCTTTCCCTTATTCTCTCTAGTGCCTGTCTGTATCTGTGCTTCTGTCCCTCCTCCTTGCTCACCATGGAAACTGACTTCAATCCCGACCTCACCCAAATGATTACAAATAGCAGAACAATCACAGGCCTGGAATTTGGATTCAGTCAGTAGCCCAGGTAGAAGCTTTGTTTCCTTCCTCTGGGGTAGGGCTGGATGCCCCCTGAAGTCCCCAAGAGGAGCAACCTGCAACACTGTCTTTGTACCCCCAGGCTGAGTCCTTGGGGGCAAGGGGAAGGACATGCCAAGGTCCTGGGGTCAGAGGGTTGTGTGGCCAAGACAGTGGCCAAGTCTCTGAGGGCTGGGACCTTTGACCTGGGCTGCCTAGCTGCACCTCATCTCCCAGGGGCTCCTGGTGCCCAGCAACAGAGGGTTCATGGTAGCTCGACCAGGGATCTGGGGAGCGCTGAGCCCAAGACCCTCTCACCCCTGGAAACCCATTCGGATCCCTCTCCAGACCATTCTGTGTGTGTGTGTTTGAGGGGATGGGGGTGCCGTGCACAGCTTAACCTGGCTTCTTTCATCACCTGGAACTTTCTCTCTCCATCCTTTATTCTGCTGCCAGGAACAGACCTGGTATCGCTTCAGGCTGTTAGAGTGGCTTCCACCTCCATCCAGGGCTGAGTCCTGAGTCAGAGACCGGATTAGGATTTGAAGAAAGCAGATTAAATTTACACTGTGAAAGGGCTTCACTAAGAAGCTGCAGCAGTGGGGGGAGTGTCCTGTTTCTTGCCCCTGCCTCGGGTGGGTCTTAAAAATGAATGTTTTATTCTAGTCTCTCAGCCACAGTGTTACTTTGCAGACCCTGTGTATCATTACACACCCGCATTTGAACACTCACACACACACACTCATCACAGTGACACACGAGCACACACACTCACAGCCCCGGTACTTGCACAATCCTGTAGCACACTCACACACTCACACTCACATCAGGCACGGTCACGGCCCACATACAGTCCAAACACGTAACTGTTTAAGCACTCATGTGCTCGCTTGCCTCGCCCCCAGCTCCCCAAGGTGGCCTAAGGCTGCAGGGACGCCCAGAGGCCCCCAGTCCGGGGGAACAGCTCTCTTGCCCCTCTGCTGGTCTGCGCAGGGCTGCCCCTTGGGAAGGAGGTGGCCAAGACTCTGTGGCTGCTCATCTTGGCTGGGCTGGCCCATCCCATGGGCATCCCGAGAGAAGCTGGGTAATTTCATTTATAATGCTGGTCATCAGTTCAACCAACAGCAGCAGCAAGCATCCACAAAGCAAGATCTCTGCTCCCAAGCCACATCCCCAGTCTTTCCAATTTCATTTTGCGATGGAGTCTGATTGAGTGGCCCAGACTGGCCTTGAACTCACAATCCCCCTGCCTCAGCCTCTCGAATACCTGGAATGACAGGTGTGCACCACCACACCCAGCCAATCAGGGCCCTCTCGGCCAGCAGGGGGCCATTTCACAGGCAGGGAAATTGAGCTTCTGAAAGGAAAACGGTGTCTCCGTGAATCCTCGACTGATTATCGACACGACAAGTAACAGAGCCAAGATCTTTTAGGCTTTCTCAATAATTTGAACCTCATAAATCCAGATTATTCATCAGACAAAGAAAAGTTAATTGAAGCAGTCACCTCGATTAACCCACAGTCAGAACTGTGTCACCTCAGAAGTTGCCCAGGCTGCCTGTCTAAAGGGGCTCCCTGACCTTTGCACTCTCTTTTTATAAATTCTTTTTTTTTCTTTTTTAGCACCGGGGATCGAACTCGGGTCCTTGCACTTGCAAGGCTAAATCCCCAGCCCCCCCTTTTATCAATTCTTAATACCTTTTATTTTATTTTATCCCATCCCCCCTCAGGCCCCTTCCTCTGCCTATGTATGAAAGCTTTGCTTCTATTTTTGCTTCTAGTTTCACCTGTTTTCTTCTCCCTTCCTTTCTCCCTCTCTCCTGCCCTAGCCCCTTTTGTCCCACAACTCTGCCTTAGTTTTTTTTTTCTTAGCAGCTACCACAGCTGCCACTGCATCTTTCCATGATGGTGTTCACTCATCAGGAGCTTCCTGTTGGCAGCTGTCAGTGGTGACACTCTCTGCCTGAGACCCGGGTGGTTTGAAGGTGTAAAGTGCGGTCTAAGGGCCTCTGCAGCTGTATTGAGAGGTGGATTCCCGCAGGAACAGATTCACGCCCTTATTGCAGCAGTGAGCTGGTGATGGTGGCAGTGGGTTAATGATTACAAAGATGCGTTCACAGCTAGGCCTGGTAATCCTAGCTCTTCAGGAGGCTGAGGCCAGAGGATCACAAGTTCAAGGCCATCCTGGGCAAGACCAAAACACACACACACACACACACAAAGGTGTGTACGCTTTATGGTTCTTCTTCCTGTCACTGTGGTACAACATAGCACAATAACTGTCACCAGACGGCAATGCCATGCTTTTGGACCTTGAGCTTCTGGAGCCATTGGTCTAAACAATCTCAGTTCTTTATATATTATCCAGTCTCTGGTATTCTGTCACAGTAGCAGAAAACAGGCTGAGTGGAGGAGAGTCATTTCTGGATGGGACACGTGACTGTGAGCAGCAATGCCTGTGTTGCTTCCCCATGACAGTGAAGACCTGTTACAAGAGTCTCCTTGCAGGCCTGGCAACCAGAAATATTTGAGAAGTGGCTGCTCTGTCAGTCTGGTCCTGAGTGATGAGCGGAGGTCCCTTGGTGAGCCAAGGTAGATGTACAATGCGAACAAGAAAGTAGATCTTTGTTGCTATGGAGACAGGTGCCATTTGTTACTGCAGCATAACCTATCCTATACTGACTGATGCATTCTTTTTAAAAAGAAGAAAAAAAATAAACATTTTTAGAGCAGTTTGGCTATAATAAAATTGAAAAGAAGGTCCAGAGGTAGTCCATATGTCCTTTTCCCACATATTATGGCCTCCCCGACTATCAACAACCTTCACCACAGAGGTACAATTGATGAACCTCTCTTGACATAGAATTATCACCCTGAGTCAACATTGTACACTAGGGTTCACTCTTGCTCATTAAAAAATGACTTACACCACCATGCAGCACCATGCAGACAAGGGATCTAGCCATCCTTCCCTCCTCTCTTCTGCTTAGCCTCTCACTCTCTCCAGAGCCTTGACTTTTCTAGAATGTCCTACAGCTGGAATCACACAGTATCAGCCTCTTTGGACTGGCCTCATTCACTTGGCAATATGAGTTCAAGTTTCCTCTGTGTCTTTTGCTTTTGTTTTTTGTACCAGGGATCAAACTCAGGTCCTTGAGTTTGTGAGGCAGGCAGCAGAACCACTGAACTAAATCCCCGGCCCTCCTCTGTGTCTTTTATGGCTCATTTCTCATTAGTGCAGGATAGTGTCCCATTGTCTGGCTGTCCTGTCATTTATTTATTCATTTACCCATGGAAAAACATTTCAGTTACTTTCAGGTTTTGACAGTAATGAATAAAGCTGTTATAAATATCCTGTGCAGGACTTCGTGTGGATTTAAAATTTCAGCTCCTTTGGGTAAACACGGAGGAGCACGATGGCTGGATCACAAGGGAGGAGTTTGTGTGATTGTGTAAGGAATTGCCAGACTGTTTTGGTGAATGGCTGCACCATTTTGCATTCCTACCAGCAATGAGGAGAGTTCCTGTTGCTCCACACCTCTTTCCAACATCTGCTATTTTCACCATTCTGAATCCAGGCCTTTCTAGTAGGCCTGCTGTGGCATCTCACTGCTGGTTTAATTTGCATTTCTCCCTGTGGTATATGTTGTGGGGCGTCTTTTCACATGCCTTTTGGCCATGTGTATATCTTGTTTGGTGAGATGTCTGTTATGGCCTTTGGCCCATTTTAAAATCCAGTTCTTTGTTTTCTCATTATTTGTTTTAATAGTTCCTTGTATATTTTGGAAAATAGTATTTTGTCAGGTATGAGTTTTGCAAATATTTTCTCCCTGTGATTTGTCTTTTCATTGTCTTTGCATCATCTCTACAGCCCAGGCTGGCCTTGAAATCATGATGATTCTCCTGCCTTGGCCTCCTGAGTGGTAGGATAGCAGGCCTGAGCCACCACTCCTGGCTTTGCAGCATCTTTTGCAGAGAGCAGATATTTTTCTTTTTATTGAGTTTATTAGTACAATCTAGGTATACAATACAGTTACATTCATCATTGGGATTCTGTACCTTTACATAGTAGGTCTCGATTCTCATTTTTTCCCCTTGTCCCTGCCCTCCCTTCACCCCCTCCTCCCCTCCCCATTTACAAACACTTTATTTCCATGTTTTCAGTTTCTCATATTTTTTCCTCTCCCTTATTACCTTTCCCCCACCCTTCCCACTTTCCCTACACCTTTAGCCCTTTACTTCCTATTTCACATTATTAATTATCTCATTAGGATCCTGTGTACTATTATAGTTTTTCACACCAAAGAAACAATTCGGTATTTCAGTTAAAGAAATCTCTGTATGAACATTAAAAATAGGTAATCCTAAAATAAAACTAAAAAGGAAAGTAAAAGAGAAAAGGCAATGATGTAACATTAAAATAATCCTTAATTCTGGAGATGAAAATGGTCCCT
>NW_022900947.1:4592814-4593097 GCF_012274545.1 Fukomys damarensis
ATTTATATTTATATAAAAAGACTAATAATAGCAGTGTGTTATGCATCGATAGCAGCAGCAGCTTTTCCAGGTTCTGCAGTCAACAAAATTATAGACATTCAGCACATTCCATTAAACAAAACAAACAAACGAACAAAACAAAGAAAAGAATAATATCCAGAAAACAGTAAAGTTCTGTTATTGTTATGGTACCCGGCACCATTTTTTTTATTAGCATCTTAATCATCATCTGGAAAGAGAAAATTCTAGAGTAATATCATTAAATGTAGCTCTGATAAAGCAC
>NW_022900947.1:4593994-4597906 GCF_012274545.1 Fukomys damarensis
GAACAGCTTTTTAAAGTCATTTGTATTTTCTCCTGCTACTTCATGTATTCCTATCAGTCTTATGTTATTCTTCTTTGCATCATCTAGGAGTGGTTGGATCAATTTCTTATGATCTCTTACTGTTTTTAAGAGATCTCTCTTTTCATGGTCACTGACTGCAATCTTATCTTCTATATCTGAGAGTCTGTCTTCGCATTCTTTTATTCTGTTGCATACACTTTCAATGGAGTGTTTAATCTCCTGGATATCTGTTTGAATCTGTTTTATGGATTCCATTTCTTTCCTATGTTGGGTGTTTATTGTTTCCATTTCTTTCTTATGCTGGGCCATCATGGCTTCTATCATGGCCCTGAGCTCATCTATTTTTTGTCAGTTTCTGCTCTAGAGTCTCGAATCGCAACTTCCATTTTGCTCACTATCTCTATGGTTATCTGGGAAATTATTTCTGTTTTGAATTTTTCTAGAGCCTGATTGATCTGTTTTGTTACTTCCTGTGCTTTGAGTTCAGGGTATCCTGGTGGTTCACTATCGGCCTTTTCATCCTCATTTGCCCTACTGTTTGCCATTGGTGAACTGGAAGTCTGTCCTTGTGTCTTTCTTAAGTGTTTTCTCATTTTTATTTTTGTTGTCAGACTGTCCTTGGTTTAATCTCTGGATTATCACCCAAATCTTCCTGATATAGTTGTGCCCTAGCTTCTGTGTCTCTAACGATCCACAGACATTCTCATCTTCATAACATCAGAGAAAACAGCTCATCAAATCAACTGCAATGCTTTATCTCAACTGATACAATCAGCAACACATTAAGATCAAGCACAACTTGGACACTGACCACCTGTGGTAGTCACTAGTCTATCATCCTTAAATCATTTGAATTAAATTGAAATCAAGAAGCAGTCCAGAATGTGTCTACAGTGAACAAAATTTCAATATAGTGTATTTACTATTTAATGGCTCAGACAGAGTGAGGATGCAAGATCCCTGGTCTCAGTTTGCTGATGGCTGAACCCCATGACGCTGACTGACCTCAGGCTGCAAGGCCCAGATTGAGTTCCCCAACCTTCTGAATGGTTGAACTCCACAATGTTCTACTACAGGTTTCCCACGCCCTTTCTTTAAAGTTGTTCAAAGTTGGGAATTCAGAAAAATACCCTTGATGACCACCTTTGCCTCTGCAGAATGGGTCCAAAGACTGGCACAGTCAGGAGGTCTGAAAGTGTGGGGGGAGGGGGGGAACTTATCCTTCCCGGCACTTGAGCGATGGTAGCTGGGGCAGGAGAAGGCGTGGCTCTCCTTCCCACGGTGGATAGGGGCCCAGGCTACATTTTTTTTTTTTTTTTTTTTTTTTTTTTTATCTTTTATCCACAGCACAAAGATAATCAATTTTTTAAAAGCATTAAAATATCTTAAGGATCTGATTCAAATACAGAAAGGTTTGGGGGGCCTTTTTTTTTTTTTTTTTTTTTTTTTTTTTGCTACCTGGAATCAAACTCAGGTTGCTCATTTGAGGCAGGTGGCCCTTTTGAGGCAGGTGGCAGAACCACTGAGCTAAATCACCAGCCCTGAGCACAGATTTTTAATTTTGATGAAGTCCAACTTAATAACAATTTTTTCCACCAATTATGTTTTTTGTGGCATCCACAGAGTCATCATCAAAGCCAAGATCAGCTGGGTTTCTTCCGAAGTTAACTTCTAGGAATTGTGTAGTTTGGGGTTGTACATGTAAGGCTGTGGTAAGTTTTGAGTTAAATTTTACAAAGTGTATAGGGTTTGTGCCTAGCTGATGAGTACTACTTTTTGTATGTGGCTGTCCATGTGTTCCAGCACCATTTGATGTAAAGACCATCCCTTCTCTACTGCATTGTTTGTTTTCAAGATCAGTTAGTATTTATGTGAGGATCTGTTTCTAGGCTCTCTATTCTGTTCTGCACCAACCCATCCCACATCACGCCAAAGCCAGTCTTAATGACCATAGTTCTGCAGCAAACTTGAAGTTAGGTAGTATCCATCTTCCAACTTTGTCCTACTCTAGGATTTTGCAGGCCATTCTGTGTCTTTTGTCTCTCTGTTTACACTTTGGAATCAGTTTGCTGATATCTGTACAGGAACTCACTGGGAGTTTGACTGAGATGGCACTGATGAAGATTAAATTGGGAACAGCTGACCCCCACACAAAGAGCACCTCTCCACTCACTGAGCACGTCTTTCATCAGTATTCTGGAGTTTTCCTCACATAGTTCTTGGATGTGTTTTATTAGATTTATACCCATATATTTCATTTTGGAAAATGATGATGTAATGGTACTATGCTTTTAATTTCAAGTTGCACCTGTTCACTTCTGGCATAGAGTGATAACAGCTGGCTTTTTAAATATGAACTTTATTTATTTCTTTTATTTGTTTTGGTTTTTTGAAACTGGGTCTCACTATGTAGTTGAGATGACCTGGAACTCACTATGTAGCCCAGGCTGGTCTCACACTCACAGCGATCCTCCTGCCTCAGCCTCCCAAGTGCAAGTGCTGGGACTACAGGTGTGCACACCACACCCTGCTTAAATATGAACTTTATGTTTTGCAGCCTTCTTGTGATTGCTGATTAGATCTGGGAGTTGTGTGTGTGTGTTTGTGTGCATGTGCATGCATGCACACACACACTAATACAGTTTAAAAAATACCCACTCTTGCGACATAAGAAGAGACTGTTCCTGCTTTGCTAACTATTGGTTTCTAGCACAACAGGTTTGATCTCAGCACTTGGTAAACACCTGCCACTTAGTAAACAGCGTTAATGAATAGGAGCATAAAATAGCGTAGTGACTAACGGCAGAGCCTTTCAAAACAAGACAGATCCACGTGCAGAAACCCAGCTCCCTTCTGCAATGTGACTTGAGGCCAGTGGCAGCTTTCTGAACCGCCCTTGCCTGTCTGTGGGATGGGGACACTGAGTCCCACCTTTCCTGGGTGCCCTGTGGACATCCTGTGCAGATGCGATCATTCACCCCGTGTTCTCATTGCTGTGCCTCGGCCGGATCCGTCCTCATCAGCAGGAGCTGAGGGTGTTCTTCTGACCTGGTGGGTGCCTGTTCCGATGCCTGCTCCAGGGCCCTCCCCCTGCAGAGTCCAGTATAGAGACCTCCATCCACATTTCACACAAGCTCCCATGCCATGCAGATGCAGAGCCTGCCCTTGGAGGAAGCTGGCCTCAGTGTCCCCTGGGCAGCCTGTGCTTAGGTCAGAGATGATGGGGGCGTTTGCTAGCACCTCCCACCTTCCTCAGGATAATAGCACCACAAGTGTTCGGTTCTCTCCACACACCAAGCTGTGCTTTAAAGTGGCTCATGGGCTCCGGTTCACAGTGGCCCCAGGGGAGACAGTCACCATCCGTCCCACAGGTGAGGAGGCTCAGAGAGGGGCGGGAGCTGCCTACACAACCAGTCAGGGGTGGCAGGAACCCAGCCAGCACGTGCTATTGGTACTGATGAGGCACCCATGTGGCATCCAACAGGGGTGCATGTCCTGGTTGGCGGGAGGGGCTTGTCCAGGTGAAAAAGGATGCGGTCTAAACATGGATATTTACTTTTAAAAACAGCTTCAAAATACAATCAGGTACAATAAAATGCATGCATTTAAAGTGCACAGTTTTTAGTTTTGACAAATGTAAGCAGCCATCTGACCTTCGCTGTAGTCCTAATCATGCTTACAATATTTGTCTGTCTCCTTGGGCTGCCAAGCAAATCACCACAAACAGAATGAAAACAACAGAAATGAACTTCTGCACAGTTCTTGAGGCCAGAAGTTCAAGATCAAGATCCCAGAGTGAGGGGCCGGGGATTTGGCTCAGCGGCACCGCTGCCTGCCTCACAAGTGCAATGTCCTGAGTTCGATCCCTTGGTAAAAAAAAAAAAAAAAAAA